>NC_142369.1:25125000-25287500 GCF_059441005.1 Hippichthys cyanospilos | reverse complement strand
CCGCATGCTCCCGCATCAGTGCCTGAGTTTGTCCTTCACAAGAGACAGGTAACACTGCCAAGACCTGGTAATTAGTGCAGATGGAGACTGGAAAGCTTGCTTCGCCTCCCTGCAAAAATGCCAAAGGAGGCAATCTATAAATTCCTGCATATTAATGCAATTTAAAACCACTCCAGACACCTTGCTGGAGGCATGTGATAAAAAACAAAAAAAGGGAAAGGCAGACTACTTGGCACACAGCTGCTGATACGGCATGAGCTCTGGCTCAGCAACTTCCTGACCAAACACCACTTCCCCTCCAACACACACAAACCAAGTAACTTGATCATCTCTAACCCTATTTCAGAAGACGCACTCAAAATCCTGACCTTATGCTTTTCAACTGGGTCCCTATCAATAATTAACCGTTCATCTAAAAGCCTATTGTAGTTGGGTCATCTTTTTTCACCATTGTCCCTGCCCCTCCATCCATTTCCCCCCCTTTCATTCTGTAAGATCTAGTTAGAGATACCATTAGCATGAGAAAGCAGGCTGGTAATTGTCTTTACCCTACTGAGTGATCCCTGGATAGAGGATTAGGCTGAGAGAAAGCCCGATTTCAACTGGGAGCACAGATGCTGCCCACAGCCACAGACTCTAGATTAGATTAGACTGCAGTGGGATGAAACCCAACAGTACCTTCAAGCAACATTAAAGATAAATCGCGGACAGGAGGTTAAAAGCAATAAACCCTTTATTCAGCAGCGTGCGTGCACCTGTTTTCTCATTTTGGAAGGTGGTTGAAATGCAATTCTTGGAATAAGCTGCTTCTCCCCTCAAACTAACTGGAGGACATCCCTTGAGATCGCTCCGTCTCCCCGATAACCGCAGAGGACGGTATTTAACGCTGCATCTCACTAAATCATTCCCCTGGGCCACCCTGTCCGTCACTAATCTGCCCACCACCACCCGCTCATAAGGGGGTGTCACATTTCTGGCACTCTTCCACAGGATAAGCGCTTCAAACACCGCAGCCTCTCCTCTTGACCTTTCCACGGAGATGATCGATTAAGCCCATTGGATTTATTCCATCAACAGGCAGCCATCACATCAAAAAGGCAAGGAATTTACCTCAGAGGCAGACCTAAAATCCATATAAGCTTCGTGAGGGTTCCATTTTTTTTATTGGCTTTGGCAATCCACTTCTCACAGAGTATTAATAAGCACTTTTTTCAGAGGCTGTTTGTTATCTCAATGACTGCAGCTCTTTAATTACTGAAGCAAATGACAACGGCAACAGAGAGGCGTTCTTTTGCAATCTGTCGGCCTTTGAAGCTGTGATGCAAGGAAAACTGTTTAGCAAGCACTCCTGCCAGAAAAGGACTGAAAACTTCAAATCAAAAACAATGACGGGGATAATAGCACGGACCTCTGCCAAAGTTTACCGTACTAACTAAAAAGAGCATTTGGATTTGTTTGCCTGACCGAACTGAGAAGAGAAGGTGTTTCAGCAATCTGCATGGTGGCCTTTGACAAGAACAAGGCTGTCAAAGAGGCACAAATGCAAATGACGGGAATTCAAGGCAAAATTGTGTGGTATTTCAACCCCACATTCAGTCTCATTTGCAAGATGACATGCCGTTTAGAATTTGTTTGAATTTTGTTTTTGTTTTTTTCACAGTGAAATAAACAGACAAAATGTATGCATTACATTTTGGTCCAGGTGGAAAGCTTTCATTATACGTTTTCAAGACAAACGGTTGGAGAGAATAAGCATTCCTCAACCACAGCGGTACCGCTCCACAAATATTTCATGGAAATGTTTTTGCCTTCCTGATCACTGAGAAACAAAGCAACAATTGTCGATCAAAGTAATACCTTGCACTTTCAGGTTTAGTAGAAGTTATGAGGTTAGGACACTTGCATGCACTCTGATTTCGAGGCGTCCAGGAAGTGTGCAGCGAGCGTTAAAAGCTCCGTTGCACTCTTTGCCTGTGAGCCATTAAGATATAAAACTGCCGACTTCCACTTTTCATGCTTCAACACCTTGACATGCTTTTTGGAACAGCAACAAAAGCAGCCAATCAAAGGAACAGAAAACACAAAGAGGATCTCAACTCAGACACGTTACACATCGCTTCAAATTCCATCCGTGGAAGTTAAAAGGGGAACGAAATGTAGTCCGAAACCAGTTTCATTTGCTCCCTCTGAGGAGCCCTGATGCATGAGCCTCGTCTTGCTCATGATCACAGCAGCTAGTTAGCCGCTTTATGCTAATCACATCCTATTAGAATAATGAGGAAATGCTACCAATCCCACTCGCTCATTCTGCCTGCATCCTTGACTGGAGATTCACTGATAGACACAAATTCCTTCTCCGTCTATAAAGCTCTTCTCATGCATTTTTAATCAAATCTATTACTTTAGGATTAAATTATAAAAGACCATTCCGTTTAAATTTTTAATAGTTTGCATAATTGGTACCAGGGTCTAAAAGTGAGCCAGAAAATAGCCGCTTCGTATAGAAAAGGCAGAGACAAGTAAGTAGCCGCACCATGTGAATCGTGCGTGTGAAAGGTGGGGTGTGAGGTTCACTTCCTTGGAGAGCCAGCTGATGAGGAGCTCAGCACTGTGCGTGAAAGCAACATAAAGGTGAGCACTGCTTAAGACAGAAAGCAGGTGTCGTGGGGGGGGGGGGCAGCTGTAGCCCACACGTCAAGTCCACAGCACTGCTAAGCCCACAAGTATCCAGCCACTGTAGTGATCCATCTAAAATGGAAATTTATTTCCCCTCTTTGCTCCCAGCTCTAGGCAGATTAGCCATGAGTTAAATGTCATCTTTCATTGGTCTTTCCTATAACAGACAGCGCATACATGAGGGCAAATGTGGCATCGCCTCTAAACTACAGCGCCCTTAGAAATCTACGCACGTCACCATCCCCCAAATTAGCACCGCAGGGACACCCTCCTCACCGCCCCCGCCTGCTGGCGGCAGCGCTTTGGCATATCTGTAGCGGGGAAAATATTTCACACTGCATGAATTATTAAGTGCGGGGCCAGTGCTAAGCAGTGTGGAGATAGACCCGTTATTCACAGCTCTATTGGGACGGATGCATCGGAAAGCCGGGCCCGCTTGCCTATCAGATCGTTTGTCACCAGCGATAGACAATTTACAATGAGAGAAGTTTTCAATTTATTCATTCTGCTGTCACTGCAGTTTTCTGCCTCCACTCATTCCACTCCTCAAACAACACCCCCTCCCGCGCCTACTCCCCTCCTTCAGCACCGTCTCGTCTAGTGAGGCGCTCCGCACCTGAACCAACCACTTATCTCCAGCTGATACCGCAGCCCCCTTTGTCTTTTTTTTTTCCTGCCTGAGGAAGAAAGGTGGCGCTGAAACGTATGTGCAAGAAGACATAAGCAGAGCAGTTTAATCATCTTAAGTGGAGGAAAGGTGTGGCGGGCGCACACTGTGACAGCCGAGGGATTCGGCGAGCCTGTGGCGACACGGTGGATGACTGCGGCCCTGTGATAAAATTACAGGAAATAGCAGATGAGGGCATATAATTGTAACTTCTGCAGGGTACAAAACGCAGGAGGACCACCCCATTAGATGCAAACTAAACAAAGAAGCCAACTGGACACTAGTTGATGTATCTGTGCTGTCAAAGGCGTAAGAGAAAAGAAAAATCTCGTGAAAGCTCAGAAAAGACAAGCATGCATTAATTTGTTGGAATAATTGAATCAAATTGTGGCGAGAAAAGAATCCCACACACGGGGTTTCATTTTGGTTGGTGGAAATTTGATTTAGTACAGAGTCAAGCTTCCCATAGCCGCCAAATAAAAACTCCCACACGCAGTCAGCCAGTGGACCTCAGCACAATTGTCTGGCAGGCTGCGGCTTCAACATTAATTACTGAAGGTGAACCAGCTGTCACAGCAGCCACATATTTTGTTTTAAAGCAAACTGTTAAAAGTAGATGTGTCATGGAACAGGCAGGCCCAGGAAGTACAGCGCAGTCCTCCTCCGCAAGTTGAAGAAACCGCCAAACTTACAGTAGCAAGCAACATGAGCAGCTTTGTAGCACTCATCGCTCTCAGAGAGCATTCGGACCAGTAGTAGTCATGGTGATTCTTGTCTGCGATGCCCTTTGATGCAGATGGACTGCACTGAAAAGGCCATGACGTCAAAGGTAGACATTTTCGATAAATGCCTTCACAGTCGAGGCCTTTGCCCCGTTGGCGATGATGCATTCTTACACTCAAAACGCCGAACAACCCATTTCACATACTCATTTTTGAAAACAGCTCCGCACATTGCCAACAATCCCAGTGAGGGCAACATTTGTTTAGGGACAAGGTGACCCTGTTGCCTAGGGGCCTGTGAACAGGCACAATGAAGGCCTCTCATCCTGCACACACCCAGCCGGTTGTGTTCAGAGTGATGACGGTGGGTGGAGGGGTTAAGAGAGAAAGAGAGTGCGCATGGTGACACCCTGCAAAATGCAGTGTTAAAAACCCTTTCAGGAAGCCCCCCTGACATAGCCCCTTTCATACCCGCGCACAGACGGAGCAAAATCCCTGCTTGTAACCCAGAGTCACGCAGTCAACAGATGGAGCGGCTATTGAGTGAAGGATTGTGCCGGCAGAGGCGGCGCCTCCTCATCCATCCCGGCAGCAAACAATGGGGCAGCAGGTCAAGAGTGCTTTCTCCGAGAGGAGGAGGTCACAGGTCACAGTCATGCTTCCACACAGAGGATCTATCTGAGTCCAGCGAGGCTGCGGGGGCTCAGACAATCGTTCTTGGGTGGTGGGCAGCGGGGAGAGCCTGGTGGCAGCCCGTGCAGCTCTACGGCTGCTTCCTTGATCACACTGCGACGAGTGGAGGTGGGGGTACAGGCGGGGGAGCTTGTGTGAGAAGGTGGGACTGCCATGTTCCTGTTTAACCTACAAACGGACACCCCTGAACACATACATGTGCACAAGTGACATAGCAAGGAACTGCGTTTGGCAGTTGATGTTAAAAACGGACCCAGTTGGCTTCTTTGTGAGAAAGAAAACCCAGCAATACAATTGTCATTCGGCAAAGACAAATGAGCGAAAACCTACTTCAACATACAGTTATAGATGATTACACATTCGCTGTAATACTAATCTATAGATGTGAAAATGTGATGGCACTCAATAGATCACAACCAAGGCATCTATTAAGCTTTGTCAATAGTGTAACATCCAGTATATAAAGAAGAAGGTAACGCCAAAACGTCAGGTAAAACTTCTAAGGATTTTTAAGATTTTGAAGTTTTTATTTTTAAACTTTTCATTCTAAAGTCTCACCACGTTTGACGGTGGGTTTACTATCATGAAGAGCAGTGACAAGCAGCGCGCAGCATTAACAAGAAGCGTTTTATGAGCTCCCATCCATAAAACAATGTCATGGAAACTAGATCATATTCAAATGTATATTAAAAAGAAAAAAAAACTTGTTTTGTGAACGGCAGCAAAATGGTTAAAATATTGTCAACCAGCTGCCAAACAAATGGTTATCCATAGAATCCCGGCTTCTGAAATTCATTCATTTTCTACTTCTGGGTCATGGCTAACAAGAAGCTTGTCCTATCTGACTGAGCAAGAGGCTTGGTCCAACATGAACTGGATGCTTGTCAATCACTTATTGGAGTTCCCGTCACTTAAGGCCCCACTGCTTTATTGCCAACTGATTCATGTTCAACTATTTTGTGTGGCCCCTGTCAGTCAGCACATTGCCATTATTACACTTTTGATCACACGGCACAATTGGGAATCAGCTTCATATTCGCACACTGAAAATGACAGAAATTTTTTTGACACTATGGCCATCTCAAAACCCTAATGAAAACCTGTGGACTGAGCTAAAGAGGCGATTGCAGAGCAGAGGACCCAAGTGGCTGGATGATTTTAAGAAATTGTGCAAAGAGAAATGGTCAACGATTCCTTTCTTCCTTTCTCTGTGTACTTTATTTTCCTATCCTGTGAAACACTACAAGGAATGGAGGCGCTGTTTTCTTGGCAAAAGGGGGATGCTGATGATTGGTTTATATCTCTTGGTATGCCCTGTAGTTTCCCTCTCTTGAGAGTTTTCTTCAAACAGTGGATTGTGACACATTCAGCCCCGCCCTGGGGAGGTTGGCACTTGGCAGTGATGTCACTAAATGTTGACTTTAGGTGTTTCTTCACAACTCTTACAACGTTTCTGTCAATAAATGCTGTTGATATCCTTGGCTGACCTGTTCGTCGTTTGTGTCTCAGCAGGCCAGTAGTTTTTCTTTTTCACAACATTCCAAATTGTTGTATTGGGAATGACCAGTGTTTGTGCAACAGCTCTAAAGCATTTTTTTCATCTTCTCTCAGCTTCAAAATAGTTCGCTTTTTTCCTATACGCAGCTCTGGTTTTCATGTTTGCTAAAGGCCAAATGTGACGATAGCATGACTAGTGCCGCATAGTGTCCTAAAGTCATTAACGCGTCCTGTGGCTGTGTTTTCAAACTGGAAAATTGCTGCACCAGAGGATGCTATGAATAGTACATAATGTGCATGATAACACACACAACCACAAAAGCCGTACTCTCTGGAAAGGAAAGTATATCCTTTTCCATTGACCAGCAGTGTTGCTATCATGTGGCTCTGACCTGGGAGTCAAATAGTCATCTAGGTTGCACTGCCTCGCTGGGTTTCCATGGCCAGAGAACACACAGAGCAACAAAGAAGGTGCACTGTCGTCACACAATTTCAGGTTCTTTGCGCGGCACTATCATCAGAAACGACTGACAAACTCAACAGTGTTTCCGCTAAATTCACTCAGCCGCGGTGCCCTGCGCCACCGCCAGCAGGGCTGAGCATGATAACGTTTTGGGACCAAAATCATAACCTTGGACAACGCAACAACTGTATCGCATCTTCATCACATGCAAGGGTAAATACGCTTGTTTTTTCTTTTACTCTCACCAATACTGATAAGAACAAAAGGTTACTTTAATACAAATGTATTACTTTTAGGCTATTTTGCAAAAGCTTCATTCTTCAGTTTGAAATTCTTACTAAGTCAAAAATATGGGTCATCATCATAATCTAAAATAAAAATGTATTATTATTATTTTTTTACAAACAGTATTTCACAAAATTGCATATTTATACATGACAGCAAAGACTGCCTCACTCACAAAACTTCTTTCGTACCTTAGCATTATTAGAGCAATAGTTGGTTTTCTTTTGAATGATCATTGTGATTATTGCTTTGAAGCTTGATTGAAAAAAATGCATCTGTATCAAAATTTTCACCCCCCCAGCAATCTATTTATTTATTTTTCCAATTATAGAACTCTTAACTGCAATTAAGTGTCATTTGGTTACACTGTCACAGTTCCCCGGAACAACTGCCCCCGCTGCAGAAAAGAAAATCCTGGAGGAAGAACTGCTGAATACCGCTGCCACGTGATCCACATCCTTTAAAGTTTGGTTTATGAGGCTACGTTACACAGGAAAGATGTTCGTTAGAGCCTAAGGTGTCAGCAACATTGAAGCGATCATCAAGGAAGTGCAGAAACTTCAACTCCCCTCAAAAAGACTTCCTACCACTTGGGAAATGTTCACAAATCACACCTAATTAAACACAAACGCCCAGTCCATGAAATTGGAGCAGAGAAAGCCGTTAAAGTTCAAGTCTAGAAAGGTTTTGCAAGTCGTTAAAACACTTGAAACTGTTGTTAAGCACAGTGGGCCAAATGGAGCTGTTTCCTTTTCCCTCCCTTTTATAATACATCAATGCTTTGCAATTTTCAAGCACACTGCTGTTTAAGCTCCCATTTGGACAAAAAAAGTACACTCCTAGCATGCTGAAAGGGATCTTGAGATGTGCTGTCATGGAAAATGTCCATAGAAACAGAGGCTTTTCTATTTTTTTTTTTTTTTCACGACATAGTAGATAAAAGGCCAGACGGCACCTGGATTCCACAAGAGAACCCAGAGAGTTCTCAGGTGGGGGCTGCATTCAGACGTCAGCACATTGATCCCAGCAGCCGCCATTAAATGTTCTAATATTGTTCTTTCTTTAAGCAGGGTTGGCAAAATGAGTCCAATTTAGCCCCATTCATTTTGGACATTGTCTCATGAGGTCCTCCCAGTTCTCTACAAATAATACAGCTGGGCTGGGTCCCTTGTTTAAAAGATTAATAGTGTGCAGTCTTGGCAGAGAGGCAATCAGTGAGGTTGTCTGTGACAGCAGAAAAAGTGTGAAAACAAGGCAAAGAGGCGAGAGCATTGTCATGGTCGCCATCGGCCTTCTGCTGCTTTTATGCCGAGCTGTCAATCACGGCAGACCCGAGCAAAAAGAGAGAATTTGAATGATAAAACATAAGTCGGGAGCAGGCGATTTCCCTGTCATCAGCTGTTTGTTTGGGACCCACCACGGGCGGAGGGACTTCACTGCATCCATATGGATATTTTTCTTTGGCTCTCAATCATGACTGAATCCGTAGTCACAAATGGATTCCTCTAGGCTAGGCAATAAAGTTCTTATTTTACTTTTTCTTTTATCATCTCCTAAAAAATAAATAAACAAGAAACAACTAATCCTACATTGCTCAAACAATTATACGGGCCTGAAAAATGAGGCATCTGTAAGAGGACAGCGATTTGTCCATGTCACAAGCTCATGGCATGCATGCAGAAGCAATAAACAGTCTGTTGAATATTATTCACGTCAATCCATTTTCTATACTGTATACTTCATCTAGATTGTAAATTCTGTAAAGTACATAATGCTTTCATCAAGGACACTGAAAAAGACTATATTTGGTCCCAGTAAAAACATAGTAAATTTTACATTTGAATACGAGTAAAATGTACTCAAAGTAGAGCGCTAACTGTATTCCAACCGATGACAACCAAATTTTATTTGATGAGAACACTAGTTACTCACGCACATTTTACATTGAAGAGAGCCTTGTGTACACTGACATTTAGATCCAATCTGATTATTTATTCTCACTTCAGTGGCCAAGGGAGGCTATTGTACTCCAAATAAATACAACTCCCCAAAATACGCTCCCAAATTTACTGTGTTTATATCGTATGTGTTAATTAGAATCAAAATGTTCAAATTTGATGTTGTTGTCAAACGCTCCCCTGGGCAGCAAACTCGAATCACCAATAATTAGCCCTCTGAGCTCTATTAGTGAACATCTACAGGACAGAAATGGACTCTCACTGAACCACTAGTTCTAACAGCGTGGATATGGCATAATAAGTGTAAAAAAAATGTCAAGTGACACAATGATGTTAAGTTACCCAGGCTTTTCTTCAGCATTGCTAAGAGAGTTCAGCTAGCTTTTAGAATCTGCGACTGCCTGATTGGCCCTTTGTTAAGAAGGGTTCTAATTAAGAACTCTCATCCTTTCGTACCATGAAAAAAAAAATCTTAGAGATACAAGGACGACTGTCAAAAGTGCAAATGTTCAGCTCATCCATGTTTATCACCGCAAAACAGCGTGACAGGCGCTAATGACAGCCCCACAAGAGAAAACGTGGGCTATATTAAAAAAACAAAACAAAACAAGGTTTTCTGGTGAAGGCATAAGAGGAAAAACAGCTGCTGTCTCCACTTTCCCTCTGCTCATCCCACGAGAGTCCCATGTGAGCTCCCTGATCCTAGTTTGTGTCTGACAGAGGGGACTCAAGCTCTGTTCATCTCGCATGGCAACCCTCCTCCTACTCTATCCCCGCACCGCCACCTCCTGCCTCGCCGCCGCTCCGCTGCCAGGAGGAAACGGTGGTGAGGAGGGGGGGTGCGGGGCTACATCAAGGAGAGACTCTCCCAGTGGGTTTCCGTCAGTTCCAGGCCATTGCACTTTGCTCGCTGGGATTTTGTAAAGACACAAACCCAGGTGTGCACGCGCACATATCCATGCGCAAGCAAACGACTATTAATGGCGAAGATAATGTGCCGTCTTTTTTTTTCTTTTTTGCCTCACGGCACCATGCTCAAAAGCAGTTTTGGAATGTCTCATTCAGGACTTCCTTAGGATCGGTGGCAAAATCTCAGCAAGCCTGTTTAAGTGGCTAAAATGAGTTGATAATGTTAAAAGCAGAGGCAGTCAAACGCTGGATGTGGCCAGTGGCGACGTGCAGCCAAAAGGCATGACACACTTCCACGGTCTTTGGGGACAAGCTGAGAGCGACAAGCTGCCCTTGTGCATTCCCGCTCTACAGATGTTGCCTTGGAGAGGCTGACTGGCTGGCTGCTGTGACAGCTGGACAGCTGTTCCGATAGACGTAGGCATAGAAGCATGGTGTGGAAATTTGAAGGGGGGCATAACGACGCATGTTTGGTTTATGTGTGTGAAGTTCCCAGGACGTGCAAAGCTGTCACTTTCACCAGCGGTGCATGAGCCCGAATGAGAAAATGAGGCTAGACAAAACGTACAGATGGGTGCACAACAGACTTCACTAACACGGTTTAAAAAGTATCCAGGAAAAGACACAGATTTTCAACGCGATTTGTCATTTGTCAATCCAAAAAACGAACACTAAACAGGATACTTGGCATCAGCTGAAACATTTAATTCACTCCATGAGGTCCATTTGAAATCTTGTGACTATTTATCAGCATAAACAACTTTAATATGGACTTCACAGAAAATTCCAGGAAAGAAGAAAGGACAGGGTGTATTTGAAAAAATGAGAGAGGATAATTGGCTAAATCTTTAACTCAATTGCTGCCGTTGACGGCTATAGACATCAAGTATAATTGGGCTGGCAGTGAATTGTTCTACTTGTCACAATTTGTATGTTGAAGAATACAAATACGTTAGCGTATTTCTCCGAGTACAAGTCGATCTCGCTTTAAATCGACCCCTCCTTTTTTTTTACTTCAATTTGGGTGACTTTGACATAAACGCCATCTTAAGTCTAGCCCTGACTTAAGTGATTACATAGATCATAGCTGTCCAATTATGATACATGACGCTTGTCATTAAAATGACAAAATTACTGTACCTTTGGTTGCATTTCTTCATTGTCTATCGAAAAACATACAGTTGCTGTTATGTGGGTGTGGAAAAGAGACAAGAGCAAGGCAATGTACGAGTGCGAATGGACGCAAATGCTGAAACTAATGTTGCAACAGTAAAATAATTTGAAGATTGAATACTTCATATGTTTGACTCGGCTGAATATTAATTTGCCGAAAAGCCCTAAAAGTCATCGTTACTGTCTGACGCGCCAAATAGCTTCTCCCATTTAACTCCCAGACATGCTCTCCTTTCTGCTTGTCATTTGCGCAAACATCCTCGTTACTCTTCTACGGGTATTCATCTTCTGACCTGTCCAATTTGTTTGAAATGGAGATCTCCAGAAATGCTTTGCTGAAGCTTTCTTTACCCAAGTGATGACTGTTGTGAGATCAGAGATCGTGGAACGTTGCCCTTTGCTTTTTCTCCCCCACGCCTGCCGAAATCCGCGTCGGCTTGTTCAAGCACACACCCAAGGGCTAAAGTAGACAAGTCAAGCAGTCTTTTCCTTTTCATAATGTGTCAACGTTCACTGGAAAAATGATCCACGCGGCCTCGTTGACAACAAAGAGGCAATAAGGCCGCACTTGACCAAAGTGTATTCTTTGACGTTCTGTGCGAACGCTCTAACACGGGTGCATACTATGTCGAATTAGAGATATATCTAATCTTTTTAAGCCTTGTGAAGCCAATTTGATGTTATTCAAAAACAGGTATGTGGGGGGAAAAAAAAGGTCTATTTTGAGTTTATATCCCTTGCGGTTATAAGCCGATCCCCCTTACACGGGGGTTGAAAATAAGGAAAAAAAAAATACTCTAAAAAAGTCAGTACTTGCAGTAATTGCCAATGACGTCAAAGTATCTTTACAGGGACGGCTAGTGGTCAATGCTTTACCAAGAAGTGACTTCCTGTGATGGGTGGCATGGTGGTACACTGGTTTGCACGTCCACCTTACAGTTAAAAGGCCTTCCTGTGTGGAGTTTGCAGGTTCTCCCCGTGTCTGTGAGGGTTTTCTTCCAGATACTCTTGTTTTTTTTCTCGCATTTCATAAACATGCATCCTAGGTATATTGGACACAATTTAGGGTGTCAAATATGTCTACCATGCATGCAATTTGTTCTTGG
Source organism: Hippichthys cyanospilos (assembly GCF_059441005.1). Lineage (NCBI taxonomy): Eukaryota > Metazoa > Chordata > Actinopteri > Syngnathiformes > Syngnathidae > Hippichthys > Hippichthys cyanospilos. The sequence continues at coordinate 25,275,351 of NC_142369.1, read as the reverse complement.
TTGCGTTTGTGAGTGTGAATCGTTGTTAGTGTTTGTGTCCCCTACCTAGCAACCAGTTCAGGGTGTACCTCCCCTACCGGACAGGGAGAGGCTCCAGCACGCCCGCGACCCTTGTGCGGATAGTCAGTTACGATACAGGATGGATGGATACACTTCCTGTGATGCAAGACAGCATAAATTGAGGTTATGTTGAAACTATATACATTTTATTTGGGTTGCAGCTAACCATTACTTTTAATAATTGCCTAATCTGTCAATCATTTTATTGATTAATTGGATTTTGAAAAAAAATACTTACTTCAAAAACAGAATGTTATTTGAAAGTTACAGTGTAATAACATAAAATCTAGTTTGGCCGAGAAATGTCAGAAAAAGAGGGCAAAAATGATTTTTTTGATTCAACAAAAAGATAATACGTCTGTTAAGATGGAGGACTACAGAAATAGGTGATTGCGCAATGGCAAGAGGCTAAAATTCTGAGGATTTGGCCAATTTAATATTAAATTAGGTCTCGGAACGATCAATCGACTATCTAAAACGTTCAAAATGATAATCGATTGGTTGTCAAAAATTCCACTGCTGCAGCTCAAAGTTAAAAAAAAGTCGTGACCCGCTACAGATACAGATAGATTGCTCACTTTTTTCCAAGCAGGCTAGGTCACTCCTCATGCCACTAAAGGTCAGCAATTTGTTTTAGTCAATAAAAATGTTAATAAAAGTGAGAGCTCACAAGAGGGACGCTCTCATTGCTTGTGGTCGCGCGACGAGCGCGTGAACGTGGATATGTGAGCGGTCAGGTTTTGCAGAGATCAAAGGTTGCAAAACAGCAGGGACCTGGAGGGATATACTATATCGCTATGGCCCGCAGTAATCCCGGTCAAACTCCACTAACTGCAGGCAAATGTGCATATAAGCACTTGCTGACAAACAAGTATTTATGCAAAGCTAATGTAAACCGGAGTTGAAAGTGAACTGACCAGATTAGACCCGTCCTAAATACGGCGCATGTAAAGTGCTATTAGGCAGTTTTTAATGGATGTCAGTTGCCTGATTATCATAAAATATAGAAGTGTTATTTGGGAAGAAAAAAAGTGATTACTGTGGATGCAAGTCAGGAAGTGGATATGGAGAGGTTTATTGCTAAGCAACCAGTCATTATCCTCCAGAGTGGAGCGAGGTGACCGGCCATCCGTCTAGCTCCAGAGGCTTGTGTGGGTGGCTCCTGTGCGCCCCCCCCCCCCCCGGAACCACATCCCCACTTCTCGCTCTCCGCCTTCCCCACTCTCTCGCCCTCTCTGCTGTCTCCCCGTCCGAATACAAACAGAGATAAAGAACGCCGCAATCGCTCTTGACACACAAATAGGTTAACACAATAAAGCCGGCTTTGCCTGGCTCACTCGAGGGAGGAAAGCAATTCCAGCGGCAGGCGGGAGGTAATAAAACAGGGCTAGGAGGGTGTGTGTGTGCAATACATGTCCTCGTGTCAATGTTCCTATGTTTTTGTATGTGAGTGGAAGCAGGCACCCAGGCTCTTTGGCCTCAGGGTTCAATATCATCTAGATTTCCAACCTTTCCTTGACACATATAACATGCTGGGAGAAAAAGATGGGAATTCCAGGCTCCTCCATCATTTAGATGTAGGAAACTGGAGCTTAATATAGCTGACTTGCGCCGGCCTTATTCAGATATGTAAATGCGCCCCTGTCTAGTGAAGATGTCATTCTCCTTGTAGACTGACTTTGGGTTTTATCGGCGCCGGTGCCAATAAATGATACAAATCTCCGGGGTTTTATTAAATCGCATTCACGCTCAACTTTGGGGAGAAAATTGTGAGGTGGCTTGTGCAATTACACTCCAGACCAGACAACACTGTTTTCTGCAGTCGGTGAAAATTTCATTACTTTGGAGCGAGCGCCTTACAGTCGGGTAATGGCCTCTTTTTGTCACGGACACAAACGGTCTGTGGGAGGTGTGACAGCGAATAAGTGTTACGCATTTGAAACAATATAATATGCAAGCAGCCAGCAACGCCGCAGACGCTGGTCAGCATAATGCTGCCTGTTATTTGGCGATACAGAGCAAGTGACAGGAGGAAATATACTTGCTGCAGTATTATCAAAGACATCAAACCTTGATGCATCCATGCAGCTCCAGGCTGTTATAGAATACAGGTAGTTCACATCTTTTGGATGTCAATGCACAATTAAAGCCCATTAAAGTACCTGGAAATGTTTTGGAGTTTTGTCTGCCTGTCAAAGTTAAAGTAGCCACGCTGGAGATTCATTTAAATGTTAAAAGGCATTGAAAAAAATCATTTGATAATTAATTCCTAGATCTGTTTAATGCTATGTAGAAAACCATTGATGAATAATGCAATTAATCATGATTAATTCAGGACAATTTGGAGATTAATGCGTTAAAAAAAAATGTAATCGTTTGACAGTACTAGTTTTTTTTTTTTTTTTTTCTATACTAATGACATACAGGACACAATGACTGGTTACTTTACCTAATAGCAATTTGCAGCAGTACAAAGTAAATTTTATTTCTATAATGAATGTGATAAATACATCCATTTTAATGTACAAAGAATACCTTTCACTTTCTGCCACCTGCCATTGATTGAAAATGACATAATCTAAAGTAGGGGTTACCAACTCTGTCCCCTTGGGCACCAGGTAGCTCCTGATGACGACTTGAGTAACCCGCAGGCCTGTTCTGCAAATAGCTTACAAATGATAGCATTGTGATTTTCTAGGAATTTTACAGTTGTACTGTACATATGTTAGATTTACATTACATTGTACACTTCATTTATATATATTTACTGCAGCTTTTTAATGATTGTCTAAAATCATTAAAATGATCCATGTCTTCACATAAACGGATATAACATTCATTACAGTATTTTCCGCACTATAAGGCGCACATAAAAGCCTTCAATTTTCTCAGAAACTGGCAGGGCCCCGTATAATCCGGTGCGCCTTATATAGTGCATAGACCTAGGGTTTCCATTTTTGGGCAATGAAAAAATAAAAACACTTAATCACCATGTCAATTTTTCATTATTTATCCTTGTTTTTCAGTTATAAATGTAGTTTTTACAATTAAATTGTTATTACACGTTGTTTGAAATTTTGATATGCTATATATGCCCACATTTTTATTATTATTATTCTTATTATTAATTTAAATGTGGACAAGGCACAGAATATGCAAGTTTTTGCAAAAGAAAGCACCAATTTATAAATGAATGCAGAAACTGTATATAAACCAACAAAACTAAATATTGTAAGGTTTTCAGTTGCAATTTGATTTTGTAAAATGTAAGTGTAAGATTTATTTGAATCATAATGACATGCTTTGAAACTCTTGATTCATCTTGGCATTGATCCAAACAGTCTTTTAATGTAATCAAGAGGTACTTTTCCCCCATTCTTCAGTTAGTACTTTCCACAAATCATCTTTATTCCTAATTTATGATTGTCTTTATCATAACCATAATGTCTTTTGACTGATTTATCTGATTGTTTTGTTGACATTCCCTTTAGCATAACTTCATCCAGTGGATGCTTAATGCAACCCCAGCAACTACGGTGGCTTCTATTCTGTGTGCCTTATAATGCAGTGTGTCTTATATATTAAACACATTTTAAAATAGGCCATTCATTGAGGGTGTGCCTTATAGTGCAGAAAAAACGGTGATCCTTAACAATAACATTATGACAGACACTTTGGGCAAATTTGTCATTTTAAAAGTGTATATTAAACTGGTCGCTCATCCTATTACTCAGAACCAAAAATGTAGCTTTCAATTTAAAAAAAAAAAAAAAAAGGATGGTGCTCTCTGATTTGCAGTATGCTTAGGCCTTAAATAACGATCAATCAAGGCCCACCCAATACCTATTTGGTCATGTGATATTTGCAAGCAGAAATGTGATTGGTTGCTGCCTGAGCCTTAAGTAAGCGGCGTTGTTTTCAGTCAACAGCAAGTGGCAAATGTGTTTTTGAAGGTATTGATTGTACATGAAGAAAAATGAAGTCAACTCACTAATTACAGACAAAATATCATCTAAAAAGTCAGGCAATTCCCCATTCTCTCGCTCGCTGTTCCCTCAATCAGGTAATCAGAGCGCATAGATGTAAATTGGTGGTTTTTGTCAATAGGGAATAAATTACGAAAGCATAAAGAGAAAATATCTTATCTGTCTGATGTATTTCCTGCTTCTGCACAAAGACACAAAGCCTGAGGGGGAGAGCGGCCGGCCAAAATGCAGGGAGATGGAGATTAGGATGGTGTGCAGTTCCTTGTTCCATTAAAGTTTGATCTTCCTCAATAGCCGAGGAGAATCAGATATCTACCATTCAAGATTAAAGTACACCAGCATAGAGGGGGGAGATTAATCAGAGGCCTGCATGAGATAAAAAAAAAAAAAAAAAGAAGAGCCTTGCTTCTGGCATGGAAAACAGTGGCAATAAAGAGTTCGCCAGATAGTGTGAAACACAGTGAGGCACAATGGTGAATCAAACAGCACGGACGGGCCTCCGCAAAATACATCAAAGCGCAGCCGAGACCGAGATACAGTAGCTGGAGAGCAACGGCGGGGGCCCATCTGATAGCGGCCAAGACCGTCATTGCGGTATAGTGGTCGGGGTTGAAGAGGGCACGCGGAGGATTTTCCCATGTTGCTCACTGTCGCCAGACTCCTTGAGCTTCGCCTGCTCTCGCTGAGATCAATGACGCCGGGGTGATTTCACAGCAGCCCGCACTGTCACCCAGAACAAATCAATGTGAGCATGAGGAAGGCAGGAGAGGCATTGTTTTTAAGGAGAGCAAATTCACAGTTGGGGAGCGTGTCAGATTTGCTTTTATCCTTCAGCCAGGAACACTTTGGAAGGAGCACGCCTGCCCTTGCCACTTTCAGAGGGGGCGAGGAGCCAACTGAGATGCACAGCTATCAACCATGCAGGAAAGTACATCATTGCTCCTTTAAGAGTCGATGAGGTGCTACTTTCAAAGGTGCAGCTTTCACAGACCTCCACGCAAGACTTTTACACATTTTTGGTATGAGTGCTTACCTTGGAGTCTAATAATTAGCCCTTTGGGTTAGATTGTACCATGAAGGACACACATGGCCTCGTGTTGCACTCATTAACCGCATATGAAAAAGCACATGGGTTATTTTAGACAATAAAAATGCATCAGCTCACCTTAACCTTTCAGTATTAGAGGCTACACATTAACCTAGATGTTTGCTGGGACGTGACTTCCATTCAGCCTGGCAGAATGAGAGAACAGGGGTGGCGGTGGGAAAACTGGGGAGGGACCCACTGGCGTCTGTCGTGAGCAACATGTGTGTGAACGTGCTGATGGACATGTGGGCGGATGATCCTTAAGCAAGAACGCCAATAACAATTTATCTAAGATATAAATGTAGGTCAGAGGTTCTGATATTATTCAGGTCAGCACAGAAGGCCTCAAAGTCCCTGGACATGCGCCACTGCTACCTTACAGTGAAGTATGGGCCAGCAGACATGACGTCACGTCCATCTGAACTTAGGTTCTTTGCCCAATAATGCAATAGAAGGTTGATAATATAGTGGTGTGCTGTATAACTGTGCTGAGTGGTCACCTAAACCTAAAACATCTTGGTATGAGGAAAGCAAAGTTCTACACCACTGAACCCGTCATTTGACACTGCTTTTCAATTGGCTCACAAAAGCTTGTGATTATGACATCAGAACCGATTAAAACATGCTTCACTAGGAGTAGCCGGGAACCATCATTTGACCCCGACATCCCGGAAACACCAGCAGATGGGGCCGAAAATACGAGGAACCGGTCTGACACGCTGGGTACAGCCGTGGTGGGCGCGTGGGGTCAAGCATCCGATGCTAAAATAGATATCGTTGCGGAGGTATTGCTGCTAACTACACAACAAGGCAACAATGTCATGTCAGTCTGACTCTGCCCCTGCAGCTGAGCAGAGAAGACCTTCACACACATACACACACACACAACCATCCATGTAATGTCACATCCCATTTTCTCCACACATCGCCTCATTTGCAATGACTGGTTGAAGGGTGTGTTGGTCCCACCGCAGTGATGATTAGTGAGTAATGCTTTTGTTGTATGCCTTTTCATGTCTGTGTATATTGTGGATAGTGCAATAATCAGGACAGTGGAGGTTATATTAAATCATGTAGCAGTCAGTGGGATGCACGAGAAAGACAGGATGTGTCTTTCGTGTGCCTGCACGTGAAACTTTTCAGGAAATTAAGCACTTTGATCAAGAGTCTAATGAGCGGCTTGGAAAGGAAATATGGCTTGAAGTGTCTGCTGATGTTTGCTAGTTAAAAAATATACTTCTGCCTGTCTGGTTCAAAGACGCAGTCTGTTTTTCATGATGTCTAACGCCTAGTGAATGTATGGAAAACAGATCGGTCCTAAATGTTATTAATCAGCGTAAAAAAGTGCACACGCACACACTCGCACACGCACTCAAGTTGCGACTATTTTAGTCATCTTAATTGCTAAAATGAGATTGGCTGCCTCCGGGTAGGTGTTGAGACAATCAAACCATGCAAGGATTAAAGAAGAGATTAATACACAGAGCAGGAAATTAAACCTCAGCAACTTAAATGATATTCAAGACTGCCGCTCTGTTTTCACTGCAGGCAGCTGCATTAATAAGCACAGAATATGTTAAGGCGCCAAAACTATCAATCAATCAAACTGATGTGTAATTTAAGAAAAGGCCTTTTTTAGCGCACTAATTTAGTTGGTGCCTTGCTCAGAAATTCTCAATGGTAGCAAACAGCCCTAATGAATAGCAGATGTGATTTCATTTTTGATTTGCTTCTATTGCAGCATTGTTAAGGAGTTGTGGGGCAAATTATACAGATGGCGTACTTAGGGTGCATTTAATATGCAATCACCAGTCACAGATATCGCACTGTAGGGATGAGATGGTACGCTATGCACATATGGATGGCGTTTTTTATTTGTTGTTTTAGCGTTCGGGCTAAGCACTTATGCTGCTGCTTCTTCCCTCAAATAAAATGAGTGATCAATGTATTGTCTGTCACTTTGTAATGCTTATTTGCCCGCTTTAATATGGGGTGTTTCGTGTATAAAAACACACAGCCAACTGTGGCCCAAAAGCAGAGGTCCGGTCTGCACCATGGGTCACTAACGTGCCACAAGGATTGCATGCTGGGTAAGTGTGAAGTGTGCGCACCAACAGCTTGTCCTTTTCCAAAAGCATATTTATAATACTTAGGCTAGCAAGCTAACATTCAGGTTGAGCATTTTAGAGAACGGATATGTCTCAGTGAGGTTATTATAAATACTGTCCAAAGCCGTTGTGTCCAACATCCTAAAACAAAAGCCATGCGGTCATTAGCAGTCGTTCGCATAAGGTTTTCGGTGTTGACGTGAAAAACCTTTATTTTGAGATCAGTTTTGCAACATGTCCATTGCCTGTCTCCAAAACAAGCAGCAACAACAACAACAAAAAAAAACCTCGGTTGTTTTCTGGTTGCAATCAAAAGCGGCGGCCAGTGTAATATAAGAGGCTCAAGAGTGTGGAAACAATACAACGGCACTTGGGAACATGTTTGCCTCAATCGAGCAGTCCTCTTTTTCTGTCTGTCCATGGGGGAGAAAGCCTAATTTATTGTTCCTAAGTGTTACTGCAATCTAGTTTGCTGAATTTTACACTGGTGTGATTTGAGAAAAGCTGATGAACGCCTTCTACAAGCGCTACAAAAATGATACCATGGTGAATTTCTTTTTAACGTCAATGGCAAGTAACAATGTTACTCCTTCTTACTTGTTACAGTGACTTTACGGTTACAAAAAAGGCTTTCAGAAGGGAACTCTTTGACCATGGATAGGATCATTTTCATGTCCATCATTTTCTACGGAAATAAATTGTTTTCAATCGAAACAAATGATAAATTGACCGGCATCCCTGGAATGGCTGGTGTTGAAGCTCATGGTTCCACGGAGTTTCTTAAAATCACACAAAATAAGCAAAATGAGACATGAGTTGCAGGTAAAGCCTGCGGTAGGACATTTGAAGGTCTAAAGTGAGAGGAAAATAACAGAAGCTTTCAAAAGCAAGTCAGAGAATAAAGAGGGGGAAAAAAAACCCAAGAAACTCCAGAAAGGTAATTCAGTGACCTAGATATTAAAGCTTCTCTGTCACGCTGTTTTCCGGTGCCTCGTCTAACCATCACGTTGAGTTAAGACAAGCATTATGCTGGGAAGACTATTTGTTTAGGTGAGGAGCAGCCACAGAGCTAATATGAGCACAATTTGCTCAGCAGGTCAGAGGCGCAGAGTGGAGGAAGTAAATGAGGCAGTTGTGCCCCCTCGGGTGCAGCCCCCTACCTCATACATCACTGGATGTTTTATTCAATACAGCCAGGAAGGCTCCATGGCAGGTGCCCTGGCTGAGATGCAGGGTAGGGAGGGCGGGGGGAATTGGGCATATTACATTCAGCAAGCTGCCTGTCGACGGGAGAGAGACAGGTTGACTCCAGTCGGTGAGATACAGCACATTGCAATGACAAATGTTAAAACACTGCGCGCAGAGCTTTTTGCTACACGGTCAGCGAAAATCATATCACACACCGGACACTTTATTAAGTACACTTGTACTAACCGAAAATAGCTACTTTGATCAAACGCACATTTAGTAGTTCCTTGTGTCTTATTTACAGTATATGACTGGTACTTCCATACTTTATGGGCAATTAATTTGACTCCAACTGCACTTTTTCAAGGCTGCAAGCCAACTAAATCATTGGCAACACATCTGCAGTGCTGTTACAACCACTCCATATAAACAACTTATCAGCATATTATATGCCATAAGAGTGAAGTGCAGGTAAGGATACCTAATCAAGTGCGCGTGTGTGTGTGCGTGTTTGTATATGCGTGTGGATATGAAGTTCAAAGTTCACAGGAGACAAAAAAAAACCTGAATTACTACCATTCAAACAGAAAAAAACCCCAAAGTCCATATCAACCGGTGTTTACATGCGTGTGAGTGTGTGTGTCTGCCTGAAGAGGACACACACACAGAAGCTACCCATCATCCTTGGGAGGAAAAAGTTTTACAGTTGGACGCACATCTCGGGTAAATTTTACGAGGTCTGCAGTAAAAATCCTACCGTAATATGCAGGAGGACTATAAACGCGCAGTGGATGTCATTAACACTCCGGGGTGAAGAAGCACTAATTGCAGCAGACATTTGCTGTGAGAGGCTCGCACGTTTGGATCACAGCCCGCAGCGGGAGCGGTACCGGCCTCGGAGCCGTTCAATCACACTTCAAAGTGGCTCCTGGAGCCATTCAAACATGTCCGTTTTACGACACCTCTTTTTATTGTGGCACACACACACGCCAACAATGGGCTTCCATGTGGGACATCATTAAGCGAGCCAACAGCTTTTACTAACATCTCGTTAGCGTCCCAGAGACAGAGTGCAAGGTTCCGACAGTGCGATCGACGTTGAAGCGGGAGAGTCCTTAAGGGATTACTTTAGAATAATGTAAAGCCATATTTACCATAAATTGTTCCGTAGTGCCGTCTAGAGCTCCATGCAGATTTATAAATGACCGAGCAAGCTGTGTGCTCCAATTAGAAAAGCTTCATTTTGCTCCAATCCAGCAGCGCCGATGTCAAACGGAGATCAAGTTTATCCTCTTCCTCCTCCACGCGTAGCGCTTTAAATTCCACACTTGACGGGCTTTTTTCCAAAAATTTCTCGGACCGAGTGAAATTTCTTTCTCTTTTGCAGTGGGCAAACGGTGCACAAACAGGTCCTCGGAAGAAGCAATTGCGCACCGCAAAGTGCGCTTCAAGCGGTCGACGTTTCGCCTCCGGAGCGAGGTGAAAGGTCCTGCCTTGCTTTTTATTTCACTTGCTGTTATCTCCGAACGACCAGGCAGTCAGTGGAAAGGCTATGTGCTTGATTTATGCGCAACGCAGTATTCCACAATTCCAAGAGATAGAGAGCAAAGATCCCAGCTGTTACGCATCGGTTTAAAGTGGTCCAAAAATGAGCTTTTAAGTGCGAGAATACAATCAGGCAATCCTGCGCGAAAGGCGCATTGAACACAAATTAAAACTGAGATCGAAAAGGGAGAGTCTTCAAAAGCTAATTGGGAAAGGAAAAAGAAATCCCGGTGATCCGGCTCCGCACGGTCCGTCACTTTCTCGCCTCGGAGATGTTTCTGCCTCCACATCCAGTGTGGTTTTCCGGCTGCTCTTGTGCACTGACCTCAGCCCGGGCTGCTTTCTTTGGTGCATGAACCGATAAAAGGGGAGGGGGAGGCAAAAAAGAAAAAAGGAAAAAAAAAAGGGGTTGAAATTGAATGAAAGGGCTGGCAGCTCCGGGATGCGGCGGTCCTGCCTCGGTGCCGAGCTGCTGAGACTGACAATAACCCGGAACGCTGCAGCCTGTCAGGCTGTGCAGACCGCCCACCGACCAATCAGTGAGGCCGGCCAACACAAACATTCCCACGGCTCAGCCAATCAACGATAATTGACGAGTGTTACCATAGAAATGAATGGCGTCCGGACGTCTGAAACCACGTTGTTTACTGGCGTCAAAAAAAGAGAAAATACTTTTAATATTAATTGCCGTGGCACAATGCAAATTGAGATCTTTAATCACCATTTTATCCTCCACAGCACTTCATCCATCTTTCGATAGCATACTTAAAGGTTAACTGTGACATCCCTTATTGGGGAGAGCACAAGTCCGACCCAATACGTATGGAGAAATAAAGGACTGCTCTGCAACCGCAATCATACAAATCAATGAAAGCCTGACCTATACGCGAAATTAACTTGTTTGAATCTCACAGAACAGACGTTTATTTCCCCTCCGCGTAGCGGATTAGGGCGTGTATGTTTTGAAACAATAACAATAAATAAGAACCAATACAAGAGTTGCTACCTTTGCAAAGATAATAATTCCGTTTTATTCTGTCCTGTCACAAAATTATTCATATAGCAATGCATAGTACTCTGGTTTCAACAAGGTGAAAGTACCTGTTTTATTTAAATAAATGAATAACCGGGCAATTTCCTGTTCTTCTAATTTGTATTTTGTGCTTAGTGATCACAAAACTCCTCCAAGAAAGTACCCAACACTAGCATTGGTACTCGCTCAACTTAGTCTTTGGATATGTATTTTTAAAGTAAAATAGTCTTGCATTTACTTGTTGACTGAGATTTCATTTAGAAGTACTTCAATATTACCAGATGTACTAAATGTTGTGAGTTTATTTGGGTGAAGTAAAAATAGAAAGTAACTCTCCAAATAATTAAGGATAAGTACTGTTTTCAGTAATACAATTCAAGTAAACAGTGAGCAACCTATGATTCATTTATTTTTATAAAGCATGAATGCCAGTAGAAAAAACATAAAGAATATGCAAATTTATATATTGCCCCAAAATATCATGGTACAGAAAAAAAACACTTAAAAAGAAAGAAAAAAAATAACAAACTGAGACCGATTCACAACAATAATTTTTCTGTTTTTGTTGTTCACACAAGTGAACCAGTGTACAGGGTCACAGGTCAAAAATGATTATGTAATTCTATACACACTAAGTTGAATATATTGAACATTGACAAGTGGATTCACCCACATTTACAGAAATGATCATTCCCAACCATAACTCAAATGGATCTGACTGGTTTGCATTTTACAATCATGTATGGTAGGCTTTTATTCCACAGAGCACTGTATTAGACCATATATGTTTCTCAAGTTTCAAGCTGCATGTGAGCTGGAACTAATCTGTGAGGTAATACCGCATAGATTTCTGCCGTTTCATTGAAATGAGTCACTTTGACAATTTCATGTGTGGCCACACGATTGATTGCTGACCTCAGTTTGATTGGTAAAATGGAGAACAAGGCTGTTTGACAAACCAAATTAGATTGCACAAGCAAGGATGCATTTGTTTTGACAAAAATTTGAAATGGAGCTATTGGGTATTTTCAGTATTCGGATGGTCTCTAGAAAATTCTAATCGAATAAAGATTATTCAGATCAAAATAATTTTGCTCGGTGAAAAATACTTACACATACAGAGAACTAAATAATAATGTCCACATAATTATGAATGACTCAATTTTTGATGATCAACATTTTTGACATTTAAATTTTAGCTGTGCTTAGCAGCACACTACTTTTATCGTCCATTTCTCTCTCCATAAATCTTTGGTCTTTGAAATAAATTTGCAGGCTGAAAAGACGCATTTGAGTCAGCGTGGTTTGTTAATTTGTGATCTCAATCAATGGCAACTATGTCAGACTCTTCAACCTCAAAGTGAGCAGTCATTTATATCAATGATGCCAGCCTATATGGAGCACTCAACCGCTATAATAAAATAAAAACATACACCAAGGAATTCAAGCCCATGTGTGTATTATTTGTTAATCAAAGGTTTATTTTGAAGCTGATCCTACAGTGTTTCGGTCGTGTTTTACTCTCATGCATTAACAATTGTCGTTGCCATTGGCTTGACATCTTTTCTTTTGTGTACACTAATAAGCGGGTCTCCGAGGCAAGAAAAAAATGCCTCGAACATTTTTTTTAAACGAGGCAATCAAATTATCCAGGACTTGTTTCACCTCGAAGTGAGTGGAACGTAAATCAGTGTAACAGAGTAGTGTATCTTTTAACCAATGACACTCAAATAGAGGTAAAAAGCATGCATGCAGCATTACTGTGAAAAGTACAATTTATCAAAAAGTTTACTGATGCAGTGGAGTGAATGCAGCTAATGAAGAGGAAGTGTCAGAAGCGGCCTTCATCGTTTTTCATCTTCATCATCATCCTCTTGCCAACACAGCAATGGACCGCAGACACCCAAAGGGGAAGGACAAGCAATCACACATCATGGACTCATAATAAGCTGACGCTGGGAAGTGGGTGATGCAGCACTCAGCTTATGCCAGCGCTGATAAGAGCCTGAAAGTATTACCTCGGTCTGGCAGCCCGCTCCAAGAAATCCATTGTGAGCCAGGTCATCAATTCTGCCCTATCTGATTGCTCCCCAACGCCGGGTATAGATGCATGTCACCACGCTGGCCTGTCTGCTTTTGAAATTGTCTTTATGAATTGTACTTTCACGCAACGGCATCAGCTCTTCGGAGAACAGTGGCACCTGTTGCAGGGGGCATGGTATTTCATAAGAAAAGTAAAAGATGAAAGGCAGCAACGTTTTCAGACAATAGAGTGCCCAAGCCCATGCTATATCAATCCCGTCTACTTCCTCATCGCTGCCGAGCATATAACAAAGCCCGCGGTTTTCACTCCTATTACATACGGCATGGGGCTTTACCGTAAATCAAAGACAAGAACAATCGATAGAAAACGAGCCAATCAAGGGCGGGCGCCACTGGGAGCCGGGCATGAAGGCAAACAAGTCATTTGATTAGCTGATAAGCAGATGACTCAACAAACATTCAAGGCATGTGTAGTGTGGTTTGATTAGAGCCCGTCCAATACACAGAAGATTGGACACAAATACGTAGTGAAAACACTCAGCTGTTCCAATCCCCCAAGGCGGCATGAGGGCACATAAAAACAATGAATTATTTATGGGGGAGACGAGCGAAACATCACAGTAGATAATTTACTGTGGGCTATATTAAATGGAGCTTTCAAAATAATATCTCTGCGCGCGTGCATTTCCCAGATATCGTTGCTGGTGACACGCCGCAGAGCCCGCACATTGGACATGAAATTGTATTTGATAGCAATGAGCTTTTCACTAAAACAGCAACATGCGAGTAATCCCGACGCTAATTGGGCCTCCTTCTCTCTTGTGATCAAAGCGCCGCTGCTTTGTTGCTGTTAAGATATCAAAATAAAAGAGCTCCCAATCAAGGCAGGATTGGGCATGCCTCTATTAAAACCAGGCCTAACAATAAATCCATTCAATAAATCCACTCTAGCCTCTGTTTGAACATTGCATCTCATAAATAAAGCCCTTTTACGCCCCATCCAGTTCTAACATTAGCATCTGGCTTGGAGCTGACAGCCTCGTGTTGTTCAAATGTGTTCCTGAAAGTGAACACACTTTAAATGAGCAAACTTTACACACGCAGCAAAGTAACTGGGGGGGAAAAAAAAATCAATGGCAACAGAGGCATGGAAAAAAGAGATAGCATTGATTTATCTGCCATTGATTGTCGAGGATCGCTGCATTGTGCCCCGTGGGCGAAGTGCGTGCCGTCTGCCAAGGGATGGGGATGAATCTGTAAAAGTGTCAAGTGGTTAGAGGACACACAGGTTGGAGGCCGAGTTCAGGGCAAACACACGGGTGGCGGGCAAGAAGAGCCGGCAGGAGTGGGAACAAGGGCAAGGGGGATCAAGCAAAAAAAAAAAAAAGCTCGATACGACGGAAAAAGCGCAAGGGTGACAACGCTTCTATGATGGGTTCAAACTTTGTGGGACCGAATTTCCTTTAAATGTCTTTCGAGAAAGTAAATAGTCTTTGAAAAATGAGTGAATCAGGAAAAAATGAAGAAACTTCGAATCAGCTCTTTTTGAGCCAATGTAAGCAATCACTCATTGCGGTCCAGAAACGAGCTTGATACTTATACTAAAGAGATAACAAATGGCTAGCCCTAACCCTGACCCGAACCCACCCTAAGGGCAAAGTTGCACTCCCACAGAAAGTCTTCCTTTAAAGGCAGCCATGGTGTAGAAACTCACCTGCACTATCCCATGACTGTTTTGCAAGTTTAAACCTGTTACCTAGTGTCTCGACACACAATTTGTATACATGCGCTGGAAATTTTGAAAACAGGGAATGTGCTGTCAAGAGATTAGAAAACTGTGACAGATTAACAATTAAGATCTGCAATTAAATGATCTGATTTTTTTTTTTTTTAGATACCTTGTGTTATTGGTGCAGATCAAAAGAATAATATACAAAAACAAAAAAATGGCCATAGTCATTTATTGTCTTTAAGTCTCAAGTCTGCAACCTTTAGTTTGAACTGTCAGAAGGAATCGTGTTGTATTGTTTTGTCATTCACCAAAACAATTTGAAAATATTACTATTAAAATGAAATATTGGCCATCCTGTCCGTTGCAGACTTGCTCAAACATGGGCTGTTCTCAATTTTGGCTGGCTACGTTAGCATTTTGTTTGTTGCTTTTGTTAGCGGTGCCTGCATTTGCGTTGCATTTGTCTGGTAGGCTGAACTTGAGCTGCTTCTGTGGTGAGGAAGCTCCTTCCTTTATTAAAAGAGCCGTCTGAGTTTTTTTTTTCTTTTTAAGTTAAATCTACCACCAAATGGACCAGCATCTCTCATATACTCTTCCATTCACGCCTTCAAAGCTAAAACAGGAGCCTGTCAGATTATGTCAAACACAATGACAGCCAATCAGTGTCCACTTCAGGCTGTGATTGCCCTTTTGTTTTTCAACCCCAAACAATGGAAGCACAAAAAGAACTGTCAATTAAAATGGATCTTATCAGCATATAGAAAGCGCATTGTTAGAGATTAGATTAACACAGGAAAAAAATTATGGTTTAAATGTAACTATGATAAATCAATCCCAATTCATCTGCCAAGATGACATCCCTAGTTTTTCTACCACTTTTCAAAACAAGTTACAAAGTGCAATTCAATCTACAATAAAACATGAAAAACAATTTGATGAAATGACAAAACAAAAAACGCTTGCATACATGAACAAAGAACCAAGATCGAAGCCATAGAATCAGCAGGTAACTAAAAACAATGGTGATGAAAGTGTGCTTTTAAAATAAATGTAAAATAAAAAAAGACAATGGCATACGCTAAATTTTAAGATTCTTTGAGAATGTAATTTTTTTTACAGTTTGGCGTTATTTAGTTAAAAAAAAAAAAAAGATTGAAGGCATTCTTTACATGCCTTGGATGGGCAAGTTAATGTGTGGGCAGTGTCTAGATTGTATTGTTTCAGAGAGGCATTTGTATAGCAGTCAAAATCAGTCTCAGAATTGTGCTTGTAGGGGAAACATTAAGATGATAAGGAAGCAGGGACCTAAAGCAGAACCCTGGGGGATCCCAATAAGAGGAGGTCACACGTTGCCTCAAGCAGATAAAGATTGTTTTGACAGACAAGATTTAAACTAGGCCAAGACCTCGTCATAGACACCACCAGTGTGAGTGGCTTTTGCAAATGTTGGTCATAGTATTTTGCAGTGTCAATGACAGTATATTTATGGCATATTTGGTTGTACAGTTCTAAAGCATAATATATAGTATCACTTACATCATCGATATCAGCTACAACGGGGCACAAAATTATTAATGACTGGTAGCGACTGAAAAAGTAATCATTATAGACGAGTGAGGGTAGGATGGAACGGGACCCAGACACTTCGGATCGGAACTTAACTCAAATAAAATAAACAGGAGCCTTTTTGAATGTTTTAAGTATAAGTGAAGTGTATTCGGTGAGGTGTTAGAAGCAGCTAGCCAAAAGAAGAGTAAGCAATAAAAAAAAAAAAAAATCCTTCTCTTGCAGGCTTGACAAGGCGCATATATTTCGCAATACTTTATGTCTGACTTGGCTAATAGATGTGTCTCCGGTCCGGAGACTTCCTACTGACAGCCAGATGTTGATAAGAGGGGAAGCCAGGACGGAGATCAGGGGGCCTGAGCAGCCGTGCAGGCCTGCTCCAAGAAATACTCCTTAACTTACATAAACTGAAGTCTTTACGACATCCTTCGACCTCTAATGTGTGCCTGCTAGAAATCACATATCAGGCGACACCAGCGAGGATTTGTACTGCAATACTGCTTTGGTCCAAGACATCCTCTTACCTTAAACACAGATCAGTTGGTTGCCAAATAGCATTGCCACACCAGCATAAATGATTGCTACCGAAAGTAACGTTTCCTGGCAGGGTTTGAAAAGATATCAGTTCTGGGAAACATCATAGCCATGGCTGTCATTGGCAGAATATAAAGAAGTGAAAACAAGTGGTAGTTTCTGCTTCACTGCTATTCTCTGTGTGGTAAATAAATAAATAAACATGAATATCAGTTTCAGACATATGCTTATTTGGGTTAAAAAATAAAACAAATTTGAAAATTGCAGTTCAAAACTGTGGATCAATTGTTTACCTATTTTGTTGTATTAGTAGATTATCTATATTTGGGTGACCCAAATAAAGAAAACTGCCAAAAGTCACACTTTTCAAACGTGTCTTCCTTCAATGTCCACAACAGGTGTCTGTTTGAGTTTTCTTTAACATCTTGTTTAATCTTCAAAAGTTTTGGTTTCCTGTATGACCAGTTAGAGATGAGATGTCTTCATGATACACAGCCTGCAGCCTCAACAGCCTTCACATGAAGCCATGAGCAAACATGCATGCACTAAATTCACAGTTGAGGCTGTCTGTTGGCATTAGTGTTCAAAGAGTGTTCTTAAAGGAAATTGCTACTTTTTCTGTTCACTTGAAATATAATTAGGATAAGTGTTTCTCAACCAATAACTGTACTGTATTGTTTTATGATGTAACTCTTAACTGTAAAGAATTATATACAATTATATCACTTTATAAAAGTTACATGTTTAAGTTTATTGTTGATCAGTTTGTCGTGTAGAACAACAATTTCTTCTGCTGACTCATGTTTAAAATGATGCTCTATATATATATATATATATATATATATATATATATATATATATATATATATATATATATATATATATATATATATATATATATATATATATATATATATGTATGTTTGTGCGTGCGTGTGTGTGTGGGTGTGTGTGCGTGTGTGTGTGTGAGTGTGTCAATCAGTGAAAAAAAAAATCACCCTTCTCTTGCCCATCTGCCTTACTAAGACTTTTAAGATAACACATCTGAGGAAAAACAAAAATCAAAGACAAATAAAATTTGACCAATGACTTCAATTATTTGCTGCACAGTTGCATGCTCACGCATAATGGATAGTTTCTGCAAAATTACTCTGACCTGGAAAAGTATGAAGCCTGAATAGAAAAAATTAAACGGAACAACAGCGAGCATTAGAAGCTGGAAACAACAACTAGAAAACTAGACTCTGAAGGTAGACTGGGAAACAAACTTGGAAGACCACTCTCATGACAGCTTGAGAGTTTGGTGTTCTTACACTGTCTCACTGAAAGGAGAGAAAAAAAGAGTCTTTATACAAACAAAGAAGAAATAACCACAGCGAGCATCAGAAACTAGAATCTGATAGCTAAACTCACAAACTGGTCTGCAAAACTGGACTCTGAAAAATAGACCCAGTAAGAAACTTGGAACACAGCCTGACATGAGAGCGCGACATTCTGACAATGCATCACGGGCAGAAGTGGGAAAACAATCTTTTCCCACAAAAACCCAATAGAATCACAGGGAGCATCGGAAACTAGACTTGGAAAACTCAACTCAGAAGGAAACTAGGCAGGCGGCTTGACATGACAGCTTGTGAGCTTGATGTGCTGACAAATCATCACTGAGAAGGGGAAAAGAGTTTTTATACACAAAAATCCCATGTAAACACAGCGAGCATTTGGAAACTAGACTCATAAAGAACTCTCAAAACTTTGACTCCTAAAACTAGACTCAAGAAAACAAGAAACAGAGAGAAACTAGAAAGACCAGCTGGAGAGCTCTGACGTTCTACAATATGTGAACCTAGAGTTTTAACTTTGTCAGGCATCAATCCCATACAGCAATAAAAAGCAAACTAGAACCATAGCAAGATACGTCTAGAAACAAATCAGTAGGAACCTTAGTGACTAAGGTGAGAACTACATAAAAAAATGACAAAGATGACAAATATGACCATAGCACCTGTCACAACATCATATTAAATAATGGATGGAGTTTTCTTGAAAGTATTATGAAGATACTCTTACAAGTACAATGAAACCTTTAATCTTGCACCAGTTTAGAATGCTGGTTGTTGGAATGTAGATGCTTGAGGGAAAACCACTAACTTTATAGTATACAACATGATTGTGGAGGTATTTCTTACCCAAATAAACACATTTGGCAGCAGCTTTGCTACTTTATGAAAGACCTCACTTTGAGAAATTATTTGTGAAATATGTACCCTGACAAGATTATTTCCACAATTTTAATGAAAAACAGATACCACAGACAAAGCCTGCAGCTGACCGGAGATGAAATGTGGTTTATCTCACCTCGTCAGGTCATACATCTCTATTACATGGAAACAGAAATGTGCCAGAGTGTGGGGAGGTCATACACAGTGTCACAGCACTCACACCTGGGACTGTTAAATCTCACTGATGCTCAAGCTTCTTCAGGGGGGGAAGGCATTTGTTACATGCAATAAGGGAAGCTATATTTCAGAACCTACAAGGGATTTAAATGTAGGTTCTGCCATCTGATAATCACAACTCAGCAGAAAAGACCCAAATGTTGCTCCTCTCAAGAATACCTTGTTTGTTCACACACACATGCATGTTGTGCACATACGCACGCACACGGCAGCTGGTCGAGGCAGGTCTGCCAAGAACACAAACCCTGCTCCTGTTGTTTGAGAGCTTCACATGATGGCGAGTCAGCTTGGAACTGGTGTGTATGACAGGTGAAGGTCACATCCAATATGTCAAATACAAGCAGCTCTATTTTTGCAGAGCGTGTATCTCTGCTGTGGCACTAATGCCTGTGGATCTTGATGCTCATGGAGCAATTTTGCTCATTTTGAGACAAATACAACAAGAGCTGGCCGCTATGAGCTGAACAAAATAATGCTCACATAAAAGCAACGCCTTTGTTTCTCTTTAGTTAAAAAAAAAAAAAACACGCATGCATATATATATATATATATATATATATATATATATATATATATATATATATATATATATATATATATATATATATATATATATATATATATATATATATATATATATACAGTATATATATATATATATATATATATATATATATATATATATATATATATATATATATATATATATATATATATACAGTATATATATATATATATATATATATATATATATATATATATATATATATATATATATATATATATATATATATATATATATATATATATATATATATATATATTTAGATATAGATAGATAGATATAGATACCTCAAAGATTGTGTTTATTTTTGTGAAGGCACACTTTCTGACACTGCTTTTTGGATTGTATTGCCTTGTGAATTTGTACCTTATGCTGCTTCCAGTAAGGGCAGAAACTATAGACTTGGAGTATGCAATACAATGATTTCCACACGCGTAGGTGGTTGAAGGCCACAATTGGCTCAGTGAAATGTGTTACAACACAAAAGCTTTAGAGGAGCAACTCCAATGTTTTTGAAACAAGACAGGAAAAAGAGCTCTTGAAAAGCTTGATGCTTATTCATAAGAGGCAATGTCCAGTAAATAAAACATTTTCAGTTCGTAAAAGAAGTTTGAAGACACACTACCAAGGTCAGCTTTTCTTGAAAGCTTTCATTGAAATAATTACCATTCTAGGAGCATATTTGATTTAGTTAAATTCCTAAAGTGATGTTGGCGACTGTCCAATGTCACAGGATGCATTAATACCAGCTTTTAAGCATTACTTTCATTTCAACATACTTTCACAGCAAAATAAAATGGCGTTGTCTTAACTGGCTTGACATTCAGATGAAGTTAAAAAAAAAAAGTTGAATCCAACAAGCCACAGAATACACATGCAGTCTTCGTTTTTTGTTTTTTTCGGTTTTTAAATTAAATAGTGGAGCATCTGCATCTCCAAATGCAGTTTTACAGGGTGGCAAGTGGGTACAACGCCCCCCTCCAAAAAATGCCTTGCTACCGCAGTTGCCGCCCCCACTATAGGCAATGAATATATCAATGTCAAATTCAAAATAAATGTTCCCGATGTTGTCCATGGTGTGGGTATAAACATCTTAAACAA
The DNA here is from genome assembly GCF_059441005.1 of Hippichthys cyanospilos. Classification (NCBI taxonomy): domain Eukaryota; kingdom Metazoa; phylum Chordata; class Actinopteri; order Syngnathiformes; family Syngnathidae; genus Hippichthys; species Hippichthys cyanospilos. Next base: position 25,254,347 of record NC_142369.1, on the reverse strand, counting down.
AAGCTAAGAATTCTCTTTGACTCCAGATTTTATTTTATTTCATCTGCTCTGACTGCCAGATAAGGTGCCGAACAGCACAAAACCTTTTTTGCACACGCAGTTTGAGTATGCTCATCACCAATGTGATAAGTCAGAAACCCAGGGTGAGTATATGACCAAGTGCTACCAGAGTCAGAACAATCCCTTTTTTTTCTTCTCATGTGGGGGCCACTTTTTCCATTATTGAAATGAATCGTCCATCTACGTCTGTGTTCCGTCGTTGGGAGCCTTGTGACCATGTTCCAGCGTGTTTTTGTTTGTTTGTTGCCTTTCAGCCCACCTTGTGTCGGCTATGGTGTTTTTTGTTTTGCTTTTTTCTCATAAAATCAGAATATAAGACAGTGGATTTAGCATTAGAAATAAAGTACCAAGACTCTCAAAACCCTTGAAAAACACACACACACACACACTCACATGAAAACACACAGACACACACACACAGTCGCACAAAGACACATTGCACATGCAAAGGCAATATAGACCTTATAATTTTGTTTTGCTGGTCACCATACCCACAAAATGTACCTTTTTAAAGATCTATGTGAGTACACCCACTATACTGTATTCCTTCCGCCACCTCAGGTAAAACATACTCGAACCGCCACTGCAGCTCTCATTCAAGCGGACGGAGGGCCCAACATCCTCTAGTACTCGGCTTGGCCCAATTTTACACCTCAGCTTGCAAGTGATCGAGCTCTATCAGTTCTGACAGCTGCCCAGAGCCTCGACGACTCCCTCCTTTCACCCCAAAACACACACACACAGATACACTCGCACGCCCCTCTTCTGTTTTCCCCTAAAACGCACAAAGGACAAAGATGAAAGGCGGAATAAAAGCTGTCAAAGCAAAGAAAGAAACAGGTTTGAGGAGATCTGTCAATATGCTTTGGACAAAAGGATACTTTGTTCCTGGTTTCATTATTGGCTTGTCTTTAATTAGAAACAGACAACTAATCACATTAGCAGCAACCTCTCGACTCCTTGTCTCCTGGAGGCAATCACCATGAAGACTCTGTCTCTTGGAGTTTTTAGTCCGCAAAACAATTCCCAACCAATTGCCTGCGATGGAAGTGAACTATGAGCAGCAATGACCGCAAAGTAAATATGCCATTAGCAGAAAGACGACAGCAATTATAAACATGAGCGAGACAGTATTATTTCATTACGGGTATACATCCGCAAGAATATGTACAAGCTTCCCAGAGCTTGTTGGCAAGGATGCTTTTAATCCTCCACTAATGTTGATCCAGTTAGCTTTGGGACATTCTGGCATTTTAATTGACCCGAGAAGTGGCTTTCGGTTTCAAAAAGGTTGGCGACCCCCGCCTTAGTTGTTTATTATCTCAAACTTCTAACTTGCATGTCGCTCGGCAAGATTCAGTCTCTCGACTCTAAAGACACAGTAAGTAGGAAGTAAATGTTTAAAGATGTTAAAAGTCTCAGTTGGAAGCGAGTTAACAATCCCAGCTGAACACATCCACTCAAAGCAAACAGTGAATAAAATGATTAACGTATCCAAAATGGCTTTTAAGAGCAGCATGGCCCAAACTAATCATGCCAGTAACAATTCCCACTGTGTGGGGAGCCTTCTGCACAACATGGTTGTGAAATGAAAATGGACCAATTCGTTTGGGAAATTCCAATATAAAACATCAGCCTTATGGAGAGGCAAATAATGGATGATGAAGTGGATACGTTATCGTTTTCGTAACAACAATAAAAAAGTCAGTCGGTGTGGGCTAAAAAAAACATTTCAGCGTGACCATATGCTTCAGTATGTCACAACCAAAACGATAGCTGCAAGCTTCAGTGATTCCTGTCCTATCTTTTTAGTCAACACAATTGCGATGAAGTTGAGTCAAACTCAATTTGTTGATAAGTGGGTCGATTACCATCTTTGACTTGCAACCTTTTTGTTCCACAGACCATGTGAAGACATACAGTATAGTGTTGTGATGGACCTGGAGAGAAAAAAAAAAACACAGTTGTTGTCTTTATATAAGAATATAAAGATGTGAAATCAACAATGAATTAGAGTTTGGAAGGTTGATTTTTGGTTTTGGTTGAAAAATTGATGGTCAATCAACATAGATTCAACATTTTCAACCTTTTTGTTCCACAGACCATGTGAAGACATACAGTATAGTGTTGTGATGGACCTGGAGAGAAAAAAAAAACACACACACAGTTGTTGTCTTTATATAACAATATAAAGATGTGAAATCAACATTGAATTAGAGTTTGGAAGGTTGATTTTTGGTTTTGGTTGAAAAATTGATGGTCAATCAACATAGATTCAACATTTTTTTTGTCATCATTGAAAATGTGTTTAAAAGATGCCAAGCCTGCGACCCTTGTGCGGAGAAGCGGCTATAGAAACTGGATGGATCGATTGTTTGTGTCTCCTTCTGTCAAGGTGTGGGTTTGGGGGAGGTATACTGAGTGGGACAGGCCTTTCATAATTATTACATAATCAACTACCTACCGTATTCCTCTGAGTACAAGTCGAGTTTTTTTTTTAACCTTGTTTTTAACCCACATATTAGGGGCTCGACTATTCACCGCATAACTCACATATCTGTGTTTGAATAACATCAATTCAAATGTGAAATAAGTAAAATTATGTCATTTACAAGGCTTGAAAAGATTATACAAACCTTTAACCTTTAAACATCCTGTAAAAAAAGTAGTTAACAGTTGGTGAAAGGTTTTTTGCTTTTTCCTTGTGCCAGTGTTTTTTAAAGATAATAATCTTATTTATGGTCGGCGTGGCAGATGTGTGTGTGTGTGTGTGTGTGTGGGGGGGGGGGGGGGGTTCTCTTTCCTCGGGGGGCTTTGCAAAATATGATTGCTCTAATTCGATAAAGTATGCATCTGTATAAGTGTATTTGCAAAGAACATGGCAAAAATGCACTTTTGTCAAGCGCTGCCGAATTGCCTCTTTGTTGTGAACAACGAGGCTGGATGGCTCATTTTTTTCAGCGGACTTTGACACATTATGAAAAGGAAAGGACGGCTTGACTTTGTCCATTCAAGACAAAAATGCTATGTCAAAAATATAAAGAAAGCATTGAAAGTTCAAATCATTTTTGCAACATTGGTTTCAGCATTTGCGTCTATGCGCATGACTACATTGCCTCGCAGTCTTGTCTCATTTCCACCCCCCACCCCCCACCCCCCGCCATTACCGCAACTGTATGTTACCCGATATACGATGAAGAAATGAGTCTAAAAGTACCGTAATTTCATCATTATAATAACAAATACCATATGTCTTAATTTCTCAGCCATGACCTATGTAACCATTAAAGTCAGGGGTGGACATATACTCATGTATTTGTAAAATTCACCCAAATTGAAGTAAAAAAGGAAGGATCGACTCATAAGCGAGGTCGACTTGTACTCGGAGAACAAGTTACATAACTGCAATTCCTTTTTCGCAAGCAGGATAATGTTTTTGATTTAAAGTTGAAAAGCAAGCGATTCAATCGACATTTTCAAAACCTTTCTCTTCTGTATCATTTCTACGTTAAATCTAAATGCAGATTCGATGTTGAACTGAGCCGTGTTTCAACAATGATTCGACACAGATTTTCCCGTATTTTGCAACCTGGGTTGATGTTGTTATTGTGGCCTTTTTTGACCATTTTTGCACAGGTAACCCTTGATGGACACTCTAGCAAGAGTTGTTAGAGGAATCCAAGTGTTTCTTTAACAAGCCAACTTTTTAGTTACAATTTGCATACAGACAAAAATGAAGGTGAAGATGCATTTGAATAACACCTTGACCTCAATATCACAGTGCGCACAATCCCTTCACTTCTTCCAGCTGTTCTGGTGCACAATTTCCACCCGACTCATTTCTGCCTTTCTCGACAATTGCTTCTAACCTTTGACTTGGAGCACCACTCTTAATCCCTTTTTTGATTCAAGGAAGGGTGTAGGCTGAATTATTCAGTATTCATATTTCCATCTTCATCATCCCTCCGTATTCAACTCTGACCTAAAAAAAAAGCACTGCCTTTCTTTTACTCGATGAATTACTACCCCATCTTCTGCAAGACCTTGCCAATCTATTAATCTAACTTGCCATTTACTGTCTTTTCTCTGAAGCTCTGTTAAAGGTTGGCTGCCTCTCCTCTCTCTCAATCTGTCACTCACTCTTTGTGTGAAAATTTCACATCTTACTCCCCCAGACTGAAATATTCAATTTGAATGCCAATTGTTTCACGATTGGCAAAAAGGGGGTATTTGCACTGTCCTTTGTGTAATCACCAAATGTGCTTACCCCTTCACCCTGACTCGTTTTAAATTTGCCCTGTTTAAAGGAAAACTTCAAGCTACAATCATTTGTCATGATGAACAGTGCACTATAAGTAGTTTTTGCCCTTCCATATAGCTGGTTGTAAGAAAAGTTCAACTCTTAGCCCTATCAAACAAATCAGATGACTTATTTAGGAAAAAAAAAAACTTATTTTGCAAGCCTTCAAATATTCAAAGTCAACCAAGGGCAAAGTGCTGCAAAAATGTTTCGTTGTCGTTTAGTATTTTATTTTTTTATGTTTATAACTAACGTAATGCATATGTTGCCGATGCTTCAAACGATTCACAAAACGCATTGTTTTGTTTTTTCCACACAGTCTAAAAGCTATTCTAATATGATGATCACAGCAAACTAAATTGCCAACAGTTGGCTTGATGCACCATTACCACATCAAAGATTTTCCCCTGCACAGATATGCTCAAAATATCAATCGATGATCGTGACTCTTTCCGGTTGCAGTAATGCACTCAGTCACCTTGGCTCTCTCAAACATGCATCTTTTGGGTCCATCTAATCTATAATGCCACACTGTCCAAGTCTTCAAGTAACACCTCAGCTCCAACCGCAAATGGCGACAATCCGTTGCCGGGGAACAAACTTGTTCTTGGCCTCTGTCATGCAAATTTGTCTGAAAAAGAGCACACACAAAAAAAAAAAAGTAATCAAGGAGGCTGATCAAGGCACTTTGCACACTGTTAAGACAGTGACAGGATTAAGTTGCTATAGAGAAGAGCATCCAAACAGTCTTTTTATTTGGAGAGAAGGTCACGATCAGCAGGGTATTACGAGAAAAATAAGTTTGCATAAAAAAAAGAAAAGTTTGTTCTTATATGTAAAAGAATTTTAAGAGGAAAAAGGGAAAAGACTCGTCTGGCAAATTAAATCTACTGGAGCCTATGCGTACCCACAGCCCCTCACAGGGGCATTTTCTCCTCCGTGGCTTTAGAACACCCTTCCTCCTCCTAATGGAAGGGAAGCAGAACAGATGGGACACAAATTGCACTTTCATACACCTCAAGGTTCAAGGCAATTTCCCCTCTGCGGCTGTGAAGTTCTCGGATTGCCTCTCCATCCTTTGAGCCTTTCACTAATCAAAGGGGTTTGGGTTTGTTCAGCGCCCCGACTTGTACACTCGCTCACGCGTGCACGCGCACGCACACACACAGGACACATAAAGGCAAGCACATAGTCATAAAAGCCCATTTTACATTGACCACCTCTCATGTTTTGACTAGTCGTCTGTGGGAATTATATTAATGACAACATTGTTACCATCAAAGTCACTGCCTCAAAAAAAAAAAATAAATAAAAGATGTGGCACACAAACCTGATGTTTGCTCTTGAGGTCTGCAGTGCGTTCGGAAAGTATTCACAGTGCTTTACATTTTCCTTATTTTGTAATGTTATAGCCATATTAAATTATTCTCTTACCTCAAAATGAAACATGCTACACCCCATTATGACAACGTAAAAAGTTTTTTATTTTTTGATTAAAAAAGGAAACATAAGAAGTCTGATTAACATACTGTAAGTAATCACAACCTTAATATTTTGTTGATCCACCTTTGGCAGGCTTTGCAGCCTCGAGACGTTTTGAATACGATGCCAAATGCTTAGCACGCTTATATTTAGTCAGTTCTTCCCGTTGTTTATTTGTTTGCGTAGTAAAAGTAAATGAAAAGTAATTAAAATCTCAAGCTCCATCAAGTTGAAAGGGAGACATCTACGCACAGCCTTTTTCAGGTATCTTCACTCGGATTCAAGTCCGGGCTCTGGCCAAGGCGCTTTGTGTGCTTTGGGTCCTTGTCCTGATGAAAAAGGAATCTTCATCCGTCCGAGGTCAAGAGCGCTACCACGAAGAAACGACAGTCTCTAGCATATGGGCCTGACTGAGAGATGGTTGTCCTTCTGAAAGGCTCTCCTCTCTTCACAGAGGAATGCTGAAGTTCTGACCAAAGCCGCTTTCAGACCAAGAAGCTCCAGAACTCTGAGTTCTAGGTAAGAGGGGTTACTGGTCTGAGATTCTCGTGTGGCCCACGAGTTTGCGTTCGGAGGTAGTTTAGTGAAATCGACCTAATATAGACAGGTGTGCGCCTTTCCAAATCATGTCAAATAAACTGAATTTACCACGTGGACTCCAATTAAACTGAAGAAACATGTCAAGGATGATGAGTGGAAAAAGGTTCCGCCAAAGTTGGCAAAAGCTGCGAATACTTATGTAAATGTGATTTCTTAGATTTTCATTATCGATTAATCAATAAAGGCTTTTCGTCCTCATTGTCATAATGGGGTAGTAATGTGTGAAGGATTTTTAGGTAAGAGATTTATTAAATACAATTTGCGGCAAAGTGAAGCATTGTGAATACTTCCCGTATGCATTGTACATTCCGTTGTGCTTCATAGCGTACGTAGATAATATTCTCATCAGCGATTATTGTGTGCGTAATAATAGTACGGCAATCGTCATTATGCTTGCAAGCAATGTGCCAACGATGGTGATAGTGTCACGATACAGCCATTTAAACATTTGAAGCCCGTGTACAATACCGTCCATGGAATTGAAATGGTATCTTCTTGCACATAATCTCATTCACTGGCAGTCAAAAGAAAATGGATCATGTGCGTGCTATGTATAATTCTCAGTAGCAGTCAAGTAAAAATGGATCTATGACGTCTAGAATCGTTAATAGCATTAAATGTGTTAAAGACAGAGATATTTAAATGTTAGCTCGCTCGAAGTATTTACTTACTTCAATGCACACCCAGTTAAAATATTTAGCTCAGTAAAAAACCCTCTTTGACATGTAGTCAACAGCACTGAATGAATTAAGATCACAAAAACAACAAATAAATACACTTTTTAAAATGGTCAATTATATTTTTGAAATCCAAATGTATTTTGTACAAAAACAAGACACAAACAATTGATTCAACTGATTTAACAACAGAAATCCCAATGATCCCTGATGTTTTATTATTTTCAAACAGGCATACTGAACGTTTCAGATTATATGTGGAGAGAAATAAACCATTAGAATAGATTTCTCAAGGTTTTTCATATCACTAAAAGCATTTTTTTTTGGGGGGGGGGGGGTACTCAGAAGTAGAATTAATTTAGAACAATTTTTTGTTCATTCAAAGTATTATAATAATCGTGAAACTTTGTAATTGTGGAACTTCCAATGACTAGTTCTATGTCAGTTCAACATACTTCAAAGTCATTTGAAAGTTTGGTAAAGTCATTTGAACATTCTGCATAGTGGTTTCAACATTTTTATAAAGTCATTTAAACATTATGAGCAAGGGAAACAATAATCTCCCAAAAAGCTAAAGAAACACACGGTGATAGTAACTGACGCATAAGGCGCTACCAGTCTGTAAACCTTGTATCAACACACCACAAAAAGTAACACTTTATGACAAGAACTTACAAAACGTGGAAATGTTACAAGAGCTGTATACTGTTGACAAAGTTTCCATTGCACAATGCTTCTATTGCACAACAGTAATAATGTTAGATTCCCGTGTATAAATACTCATAAGTAAACTGTATTGATGCAAAGCATTGGGATATGAATGTAGAAACTTGTATGAATTGTAACTCCTTCAAGCTCTGTCAGAAGCTATCGCCTATTTGATTTGCTGTCATAGCATCTTAGGTATTGGAGGAGCTGCTGAGGAAGTAATAAAATACTTCCAGCAATATTGTTTACAGCTCCATTAACAAACAAACATTAGGGCCCATTTGACTAAATACTGCTGACAGAGAATATGGTGATCAATCTCCATAGCAACCATGCCCATTAATTAATATTGCACTTGGAGATTTAGACAGATGATGATTATTATGGAGTGTGCACAATTTTTGTGAGGGGGATGATGAGGGAGTTTGTACGCAGTGCACCATCTTTCATTTCTGGCCTTTGTGTTACTCCAAGAGGCATAGCCTTGCTCGCCATACCAACCACGTGGTTAACTGTGTCCCCGAAGCAATTACAGACAATTGCGAAGCTAGTTAGCTATTAGTGGATTAAATGTAATGAGTCTACTGTTGCCATGGCGATTGAATTTTTCAATAATACTTGTCAGAATAAAGAGCCCTTTAGAGAGGGAGGGAGAGAGAGAGAGCTAGCGAGAGAGAGAGAGAGAGAGAGAGAGAGAGAGAGCGAGAGCGAGAGAGAGAGAGAGAAAGAGAGAGAGAGAGATTTTACAGATGGAAGCAGATAGAGGTCCAGTCCATTTACTGCTATCATTAGTTTGTTATTGAATGCAATTAGTACTTTTCATGTGCACTGTAAAATGGGGTAAAGCGGGAAAAAAAACACATTGTAATTAACCTGCAAAAATCAATGTAACTGCAAAGCTCGCATGAAATGCAGCCTGTTTATGGCCAAGAGCAGCTGGTGCAGGTGGCTTGAAAACAACCACAAACTCATTTTCAAGGTCTCCACCTGCTCTTTTGTGTTTTAGATCTTATTTTGAGCGAGTTGTGGGCACTTAGCTAAAATGTTCTTCTCTCAACCGTCAGCCGTAATTATTTGCTCAGTCATATGCATATTGCACTTACCGTATACATTACCATCTGTGCTTTTTGTCCCTTCAGGGCCACAGCTGACATATTACAGTGAGGCGACTCATATTGAGTACGATAATGGATTCCAAACTACAGCATTTCATATCCTGTGTAATTTGATCGCTATTTAGTCTGGATATCTGATGCCCGCTCCTCTGCCTTTATGAAAGTGCGTGTGCAAACGGGGGCCCGAATCCAAAAATGATTTATGGCAGATTCATGAAGAGAGGCCAAGGGGAGAGAAACAGATTAGGTAGAAATCTGGAGAGATAAAGATGAGACGTCTGTCTGCCGCTGAGGGCAGCGAGACAAGTCCCGTCTATATCAAGCTCAGGGAAATGTGCTCGGGGCCCTGACAGACAGCGCAGAACCATCGCAGAGCTGACACAGACATCATCTTTGGTTTCTTCTCCTCGGGCAAGGGGAGAACTGTGACATTGCCAATTATAAAGTCTTTAGGGTGGCCTTGTCCTTTATTTTGCTTCCCACTTCACCGTAACTTTAACGGATGTGATGTACGGTCGTATTTATAAATTTATAAAAGAAAATACTTTGAGATTTTAAGGAGGCAAACTTTTTGTGCAGTGCAGTGGTGTATCTTCGTCAAGCGCTGTGAAAATTTGACGTTTAGGTTCAGACAGAGTGCTTTGCAAATTGTGGTGGTTGGGGATCAAGTCCTGTTGCAAAAAGCAAACATTTTTATTTCCACAAACGTAAATAATAATCATTTCCTTTTTAGCCATACTCTATTTTTAAGTACATGTGGTGGCTATGAAAAGCCCACAAGCTCTGTCCACGTGCTTCTTATTTTGTCATGTAAAAATAAATAAACATCTATGGAAATAATTTGCAAACATTTTCAACCCTCTGTGAGCATGTCCCCGTGTCAGGAGTGCAGAGCGCTACCAGTAAGCTAAAACTATGGGCTGCTGAATCAGCTCAGCACCACAAGTAGGTAGAAGGCACACGAATGGGAGTTAGCGATATTAGCTTGGTCCTTTGGAGGACAGTGGCTTCTAAATATCATATAGCCAATACAACACAAGCCCAAAACCACAAAATTCATCTTTACTGTTGATAAATGAACATAGCATGACTCAACTACTGTAGCTGCTTTTTTATTTTTTGTTAAATTTGAGAATATAGGGAGAGCCACGTGAGCGTCTTACCTTGGCCATATCATGTGCGGCAACGGCAGAGGCACGCGTAATTAGCATGACCTCACCACGCAATACACAGGTATAAATAACAATAAGAAAAATCTTAGTACTAATAATAACAAAGCGGTTTGGGTTAAATTATATAGTTGTTATGGTATAATACTGTATATAACCAGTTATTTTGGGCAGTCAGCTATTAGCCTTGCTGTTTTTTTTTTTTTGTTTTGTCTTGCGATGACATGCCAACTACCCATAATACATACCTTCAGATTCGAACGGTCGACCAGCAGCGACTCATTGAGCACCGATGATCTAAATGATCTAACTTCTACCTCCGCCATCACCGACTGTCTTCATGCGTTACCGCCTACATCGCTCCGAAAACCAGATCAAGCAAACTTTTGACATCCCGCAAACAGCGATGTTTAATCTGTAAAAAAAAGTTTTTGCCGACAAATCAAGAGAAAACCATAGCTGATTCAGCCCATTGCTCCAGCTTTCAGTTTCCACCTCTGTTCCATTTCTCCCCTCCTCTCAGGTACGACGAATGTCAGCGGTAATGCCGGTCAGTGCGAGGCCGCCTGCAGTAGAGCAGAGTGCTGGAAGTTCTCTGTGATTATGCCTGAACCCCCCGCTGCGGCGTAGAGACTGCAAGGGAGAGCGGTGAGCTTTTAATACCACACACAATAGGGCACCTCAAGCCCAGACAGGCACCATATTTACACAGAGCCCAGGCTCTCCCTGAGCCTTATGACAGAGCAGGCGGAATGATCACCCCTCGCCTCGCAGCCGAAGATCCATAATTCATGAAGAAAGGTGGCTGGGGTGCAAACAGGGCATGCTTACATTGAGTGGGGGCGCAGGGGGCGCCGCCTGAGGAGTGTGTCCTGAGCCCTGTGTGTCTAAGTAATTAAATGGGATTAGGTATGCGCTGAAACCATTTTCAGAGAGATTGGCTGGCAATGCCATTATTATTGGAAAGGATCAGAGAGGCTTAAAGGCATTGGGGAGAAAGGTAACTGAAGAGAGGTTTGAGGAGATTTATTAAAAAAAAAAAAAAAAAAAAAATCACTAATGTAGGTCGCAGGTTGGAAACAGTCGTCTTTTGCGTCCCCTTTTAAGAGGCGAGAGAGGTTGCGGCTTTGATTCCGGTGGGGGCGGGGGGCACTCGCGTCCAAGGCAGCACCATGAGGTTGATGTCCACAGACCGCACCTCTGCTCTGCCCAAAACATCCGTTTCTAATTTGTGTGACAATGCCTGAGCGGATGGCGCCTGATTTGCAAGAGGGCGCCCGCAGCAGAACTCATTTGAATAAGCACACATCCGAGCTATCAGGCGGAAGTGTTTGCAGACAGACAGGGTGCTAACTATCTTTCGTCGGCATAGCCCGGCACCCTTGGCAGCCAGCGTTTCTCCGCGCGCACCTGGACTGTAATCCTAACACAGCTAACAAGTCAATCCTGTATTGTAATTCCGAGCTTTTATTGCTAATCTGAAAGGAGACGAAAACCCAGTTCCGTAGGACCTTATCAGAGATGGTTTCCTTTCGCCAAAAGAGCTGAGGCAACTTCTTGTTTGTGCTTCCCTTCTTCCCGTTGGCGACAGCAACCCTGGGAGAGATGCAGAAAGCACATCCCCCAGGGAGAAAAGCTGCCTCAGGCCGCGGAGAGCCTATTTACAACAAGCTGTGCTTGTTACTTTCATCAAAATAGAGCACAGAGCTTTTTCTCCTGCCTTGTTTTTGTGCTTTTGGCAGGAGGTTGTTATTGTAAAGCACCAACTCCATTGTGTTCAGCGGTGCGGTGAAAGTTTACTTGAGTAGAGATGGTTGGCCACAAAAGCTTTGTTCCGTGAGAGGCCGTTGCGGTTTATAGACTTGGAAGGAGGTAACTTTGGAAGGCGCAGACCCGCTCCAGCCTCGGCTGTCCTCTATCATCTTCAATTAAAGGATCGACGGTCTCTGGCGGGCACGTTTGTCATAATCTATTGGCAGTGGCACATTCCAGATATTGAAGGAAAGGACAGAAAATCAATAGGCTGGATTGGTCTGCCAGGCCCAGAGGGAGGTCTCCTTACCCGGGCTCGCATGGCTCAGGCTCAAGTCGGCTCCATCCAGGCTCTCTTTTCACTACTGTTTGGGCCATCACTTTGAATTTCGTCAAAGGGTTTAAAAAAAAAAGGTTGAAGACATACAATGTACGGCAGGATGCTTTTGTAGTCCACTGCCCATACGCCCTCCAGTCAAATACGTATATATTATCACTTTTAGTCTGCGCGTGTACTCAAAATGATTTTGTTTGTGCGCCATTTAGGGAATAACTTCTCTGCAGCATAAAGCGAAAGGTTACAGATCTTTACATTTTTTATGAAATCAAGTATGATGAAAGAATATTTATAATTTTGGTCGTAGAATTACACTTCATAATACTGTATAGTCATTGCATCCACCCATCCATGGATTTTACCTTATCTATTGATCAGAGGTGCTTTTCTGCCGGTTTCTCGTTGAGCAAGTATGGAGCAACACTGAATTTGATGAAACTTCAAATGAATGTTAATCTCACTTCTCTTTTGATCCTTCGCGACAGGCTCTTATCAAGTCAGAGCAGACGTGGTTAAAAAAAAAAAAAAGGCAACACAGGAACGAATCAAGGTCAATGACTTTTTGACAACCACTCCACCCATGTGGTATTATCTTTCATTACCTGTCCACATCAATATAGACTCCCGTTTTTCTCTTTTTGAATTCTTTTCAACAGTAGCTATTGATTCATTGGACTGTTAGGGTCCAATCCAGCTTGTGGTATTACCACCTAATGGCAATATCCATGTCAAAAGGCTATACCTTACTGTGTGTGTCAGAGAGACATAATCACTGAAAAACACCCATAAGGTGGGTGTCTCCACAACTAATCTGATATGACTTGTGTTTGCCTACACTTTCTTGCTCGAGTATTCAGAACAAAGCTGAAAAGGAATATCGCCCAGAGGAGAGGGCCCACCTACAGAATCTATAAAGTCTTCCATCAAACCACCTCCGTTGCTTTATGAGGACATTAATCTGAGGTTGCACTACTCTCTGACTTTTCAGAACACCTTGACTTGTTTGAGTCCCCCCCCCCTGGAAGTGCTCTTTATTGTGTGGGTTTTGTTATTCCGACTTAAAGATATTCATCCCGTGTTAGATAAAGACAGGGAGCCTGATTTAGCAACGTCTGTGACGATTGAGTAGAAGGCAATCTATCAGTTGATTATGGCCATTCAGAAATAGGCCATACATATATTGGCCAAATATAAAATAATAATAAATAATGGCCAAAATTTGATTATTTTAACCATTTACTTTTATGTAGTCAAACCATTTACAGCAATGTATACAAGTAACACTGGCATCAATATTTACTACACATAAATCAATACTACTTTGTGTAACTTTGGATCCTTGAACATACTTCATGACTTTTTGACAAGGTCATTCTGTGTACCTGTCATTTAAAACAAAACAATTTTTATTTTTTTACAAGCAATGTTTAGGTGAGCAATGGAAAAAAGTTGTACCAGGAATTGATCTGGATGTCACTACTTAAACAGAAAATCACCTCAACAACTCAAGCATAAGAGGCTCAATGCATAAAAACATATCTAATTAGCATATAGAATGCATACATTTAGAGATGAAAATAGAGACTAACATTATTTAAAAAAAATAAAATAAACCTTTAACCAAGACTGTAATTAATTGATGACAATCTGTTTATTGGACACCCCCTACTTAAAATGTTCAACAAAGCTATTAAAATTTAGTTGGGTATCTTCTTCATACATGGACCGATGGATTAAGGTGCAACAGGGTTTTAAATGGATTTAAAAAAGAAAACTGGCTCAAAACCCTTATCTGATCTAACCCATGAGTGTTAACCTGTTGGATCACCAAACTCATCGCAATGCATTGATGGGACGTAATTAATCATCCAAATAACTGGTATACTGTATCTATTTTTTTACCCTTCCAAAATCTGGCACCCAACCAAAAAAATCCATATAGTTCGGACCCTACGATGTATTATGTCTTCTCTTGGCATTCTTTCATAAAAACGCCCCTTCCACAAAACCTAAATTAGTGAGTGACATACGCCTGCGTGAAATAGAAAATTCCTTAGTGTAGCAAGCATCTTTTGCCTTAAGCCTGCTTGCAAGCCCTCCGCCCCACCACCACCATTACACACACAGCTGCACACGCCAGTGGGCCTGTGGAGTGAGAGCATCGAGGTTGTACTGTATACGCTTTTAATTGGCAGTCTGTAGGTGCAGGATGAGTGATATGTGCCAAACAAGCGAGCACAAGGAGGGAATGCACTTAAAAAGCCATCACTCCTGCGGCGTAGCGTCGTCTTCGCATTGGCCGTGATAAATGCGGTGCGCCGAAGCTCCCCGTCCACCATTATCATCAGATTCATCTCCGCCCGCGCTCGGTGGTCCCACGGAGTTATTTACGACACGCGTGGAAAAGGCTGTTCTTTAACAGGCCAGCCAGCCAGTGGTGGAAGCCGTGCACAGAACATGAGCTTAGATGAGCCACTGGATGTTTAGTAAATAAATCAAGTGTCTAAATGAGGGCAGCTAGCGGAAAGAGTAAGACCCCTCTCCCGTTAATTATAATTCTGCCCCAGGCGTCAGCGCCTGGATTCTGGCAATAACAGGTTCCGGATGGCGCGATTGTTAAAAACTGTAGGTCGTAGCGCTCCACTTGGCCCACCGGATCGGACCGGGGCAATGAATTACGCGCCGTCGATGGAAAGAAGCCAAATAAAACGCGTGCGAGATAATCTTCGCTAAGGAGGCTCCGCTCCAGTCGTTTCCTTTAACAACCTGTCCCCTTTTTGAAAAGATTCACTTCCTAATCACAGATGAGAGATGCGCACATCAAACAGCGCCAGCGACTTTGGTCTACACAGCTGCCTTATAAAAGCAAACAAGCTATAAATAAAAGAGAATTTTATAGAGGGCCGTCTGTCGGGCATGCGGGGCTGAAATAGAGAGGAAAAGAACATGGGGGCAATAGGAGGAGGAATAAAAGAAATAGAATGAGAATAGAAAAGGAAAGCAGCTTAGCAAAGGCATAAAAGAAGATGCTGAAAGAAAAAGAAGAGGAAGTCAAAGAAAAACGAAAAAAGGGATAGGATAGGATAGGATAAAAGGAAAACAACAGGATAGGACAGGACAGAACACGACTTGATAAGACAGGAAAGGCAGACATGGGAGCATACGGCCCACAAGCTCGTCTACTGAACACAATGTGATGCTATTTAGATGTGATTCGATGAACAGGTTGGCTTAGGGTGGGACTGGTGTCACAGCTTGTAATGAAATCCTTTCATGTGGCAGATGATAAGAGGGGGCGAGCAAGGGAGAGGGCCCTCTGGGGAGGAGAGGACACCCGACCGCTGCCTCCATCGGAGCAGTGGAGAGGAAAAGTGCGGGTGTGGGCAGGAAGCAGCTCCACGGTGACGAGGCGGCTTCTTAGCAAAGACAATTGACTGTTGACTAAGCCTCTGTCAATTTTTCCATTCTTGCACAGCGTGCGCTTTGCGCTGCGCAACGGGGGAGAGTTCCAATTTTGGCCTCACTCTTTGACATAATTCAAGCCAAAAACAGGTTGCTTTTCTTGCAACGACTATCAATTTGGCCTTCACAAACATAAAACGTCAATATTATGTTTGCCAGAGTCAAATGTGTTTGGAGAGAGGTTTATGAGACTATTTGAAAAACATAGCTTTTCATAAATCAAGTAGTTAACACTAAGCAAGACAAAGGATGCATGCAGCTTCTCTGCGTTTTGCGTAGGGTGGCATGAGAACTTCTGATCAGCATGTTAACTGGGGTGATGTTAAACATTAAAAACCGGGACACTAAAATGTTGCTGAAAACCAAATATCCAATAAGTTCTTACCAGGAACGATTTTTAACAAAGTGAATAAGTAGTCAATCTGATATAACCATTGGTGAACCGTCAGGGACGACAAGGCCTTCTCTGTTGGCCTAACATACAGCAACCTGACATTATTATCATAACTATAATATTTAGAACTCTAATAACAGTTATTTCGAATGTATTTTTTTACATGGTAAAGAAATTGCAATTTGCAATTTAGCGTACAATCTTGTTCAAGCTTACCTGCTCTTGGTGGATTTCATAAAACTTTGTGGACAAATAATTTGACATTATTACTTATTTTAAGTTTGGCACTTATAATCATAGGTTTTGATTGCTGATGCGGCTTTATAGGTGTTTAAATGCTCCGGAAAATAGCCTGTGCAGCCCAATAATGCGTATGTGTGCTTCGGAGGGTTATTTCATATACCGTACATCACTGAAGGCGTAAGTGTGAAACGCACTGGATCTAACTAATCCTAAATTATCCGGGTAGACCTCAACAGTACCGAAAAAGTCAATCCAACCACCATGATCCTACTTTTTTGGTGGAATGGCGATGCAGAAATGTGTATCCCCTGCTCCTGCAATTTCAGTTGATATGCGGCGCTTCCGATTATGGTGCATTAAATGAATTACAAAATGTTCCCACATGTTCTGTGCAATGCGCTCGCGTACTACTCATTGTTGTTTGGTGCATGGAATGAGCATTTCTTTGGATGCCTGAGATGTTCTACTCTGTGAGTGGTCACTGAACGAGTCAACTGCCGAATGCGAATGAGGACACTTCCTGCTTTCTTTTGTCCCTCCGGTCATCTATTCATCATTCAAGGCAAAAACCTAAAGAGAAAATGTCTATAAAACAAAAGCACATTCTTAATGTCCTGTGTTGTAACCCAGTAAACATATTGCTAGAAACGCTCACATCACATTTAGTACATTTCCCAAGATTCTTACAGCGGGATGGAATCCGCAGTCCAGTTTTGGATTCCTTTTGAATTGATTTTCTTGTTTCATTAACATACACATGGCCAAACAACATGTTTTCAGATTTTTTTTAAAAAACAGCACGGGACAGGAGCTATGTCAAGGTAGGAACAAGCAAAATAACCCTTTTTTTTTTTTTTTAAGTCTAAAGTAGGTAGGTCTCTTTTAACTTAATACAAAACTTGACCCACAAGACAGGACTTTGACAGCAGTGAGCAAGCAGTAGCTTGCTGCTATCGATCGGTGCCGTTAAGATTTTTTTGTTTGTTTGTTTATCCTCATTCAAAGCTATTTCATATAGTTTATTGGATATGCTGAAGTCCAGAGCTCATGGCATCGGAGCAGCTGCTGATCGGACAGATCCCGCATGCGCTTCCAACATTGTTAGTGAGAAGAAGCAAAAACTCATTTAGCGTGAAGAAATCTGTATATACCCCCATGCTGTGCTCATGTAAGCAGGTTTGTTTGTGTGCGGCCTTAAGAGCTTCACTCCCCAGGTGTCTCTAGTGGAATCACTCGGTCATTATCAGAAATCTCCACCTGCTGTCTCGAAGCAGCCATGCAAGCTTTACTTTTGACAGAAATCAATACGGCCGTCACAAGCAATCATGGGCCAGCTATGTGTCTGGGCGCACTCCCACTGCGCACACAAAATGCGTGCGCTCTTGGATATATCTAAATAAACAGAAGCCTGAAAACATCACACGGGGCTTTGCTTGTTGCTTTTATTTATTTATTTATTTATTTTTGGCAAACAAAGTGCAAAGGAGAGGAATAATTTGACTGAGGGCGTCTGAGATGTGCATTGAGAGACCTTGCACTTTTGACACCAGCATGCGAGGCATGTTATTGATGCTGACTTGGAAGGTGAGGGCAGAGCACTAATTATGTTTCTGCTTTTGAAAACACAAGAGTTGTTTGGTAGGAGTCAAAACAAATGGATTTTTATTAACAATGCAAGATCACCTGATGTTGCACACAAGAGACAAAGGTGCTTTTTGATTTATTGGGATTTATGCACACAAGGGCTCTTTTCATCTAAAAGTTGTTTTTTACCCAAGTGTTCCGCTGTTGTGCCTAGGTGAGTTTTTAAGGGGCGTTATCTTGAGCCGATCAAGGCTCCTTTTGTTTTGTTGCTATCTCCCATCAGGCCAGAGGCGAGGTTATCGCCGAGCCGTTTGTCCTTACAATGCTTGTCATCTACGGGAGCGGCTGCACACTTGTCTCAAATATCAATTAAATAATCCGATGCAATCTCATCCTATTGTTGCCCACAGTCAGTCCATATCACAAAGAACTCCTGTTTACTGACCTGAATGCCATTTTCAAATCTCAAAACTCATTTTCCTACTACACACAAGATACTGTAAACATTGTTTACTGAGGGTATAGTACTTTACTTGCCTATACTCAGTGACAGAGTTGTGTGAATGGTCGCCCGTTTTTGCCGTGATTGACTGCTGACAAGTTCTCCGGGTAGTCAGCTTTCAGCCCAATGTCACCTGGGATAGAGTTCAGCTCGTTGCTAAGCGGGCTAAGTGGGATGGAAAGTGGATGTATGTATACATGAAAATGACTGCACTTTACGGCCCCATAGGATGTTATTTTGCAGAGAAGGGTGGGGTATGAGTCAAGAAAGGTACAGATACAGCAATTTAATTTTAATGTGTGCAAAGGGTGGAGAGGGACAAAAGTTACATCCACTAATGTAAAACGATGAAAATTAAATATATTTAGCCTGACAGAACACTAAAATTGGTATTTGTGAATGTTACCTTTTGCCGTGTGAAGTGTAATTGCACACCCACAGCACCATGTGGTGCAGTGGTGCACTCATTGCAAAAGTCTGTGCGGTAGTTATAAACTTGTTAAAATTCCGGTCGACAACATGATTTTCTTTTAAAACACAATTATGATTAATGGGATTTACAAACAAAGAAAAAAAACACAATGCTTAATACCTTTTTCTTTAGATTAAAATGTTTAAGATACTAGTGCTCCTGTGATAATGTTCCAGATCAATTTAAATTGTTTTTTTTTGTATTTAATCTTTTTTTCAACATCAAATGCTTTAGTCCGTCAATAATGTGTTTAGTTTAGTATTGCCTTTTTCTTTTTTTTTTTTAATTTCAGGCACTTTGAGTTGACGTTTTGCACTTTGTTTTTTTTTTTTTCTGTTTCAGACTAACCTCTAACCGGAATCAACCCTGTAATAGGTAACCTTTTGTTAAAAGTTGATTTATATTGCTTTTTTTCTCTTGTTGATGTCCAAAAGGATACAATCTTAGGTATACTAATACAATTGTATAGATTTTCTTTTTTAAAGTCACCGTGGTGAGTGAAGCGGGACGTGAAATGTCTCTTTTCTGGCGGGGCTTTGCAAATAATAACTGAGAAGGACTGTGCTAAGCTAATCTTAGTATGAAAACCAAGATGTGCTTTTAAAAAATCTGTAATAGTATAACACCATCATATTTAAAAATTAATAATAATTAAATGTGACACTACTAAACATCCACAATACATTCATGCAAAGTCCTGCCCAGCTGCTGCTTCTTAGTGTCGCAAATGAGGAGAGGCTGCAAATAAGAGTAAAGGTGAAAAAGGGACGAGAAGGGCATTGGAGGGTGGTGTGTCAACCCCCTACCTACAAGAGTGCTGTGGCTAACACTGGGATATTTACAGTCAACGTCTGGGACAAGCTGTCATATTTGAGCAAAAGACCAATGAGCATGCGGCTTCATGAAAGCAACAACCGCCACAGGCTGGCGCGTGAGGGCCCGTGTGTCACACATCATTTCCCTCGGGTCTTCATGTCTTCTGGCAAGCAAATGAGTCAGGGCAAACATTCCCATTTACACACCAAGGTGACGTCTTTTTCTTTTTTTCACACTGGCAGCGCTACATGAGGAAATTCAACTCTTACACGCCGGTACCAAAAGTACCGTCGGCCCTGACACTCAAAAACATCGAAGGGATGCATTCAAGTTTTCAAAATAAACTACAACAAAGTATCTGAATATATTTATTTTAGCCTGGTATACGAAACAATTTGTCACAGCACGTGTCGTGCTAGCAGTGGTGTTGTTTAACAAAATGATAACGTAGCGCCTTTAAAAGCTAAAATTCATAATTCAATTCAATAAATACTAATCCGTCAAAAAACAACAATGGAGATTCATCTGTAGACTAACAATGGCCAAAGTATTTGTGTGCTTGAATATTTTCTAGGGTGTTATGAATTATAGGGAATAAGGTGGTTTCATGGTAGTCAACACCATCAATACTATTAAGTAGTTTTAAAAATTACAAAACAGAAACAGTTGCCCAGAATTCCACATCTCCAATGGATTATCATAAACAGGTGAGAAGCGACGAGAGACTTTAACCATACTAGTGATTGCGCACTGATTTCATTTTTTAATTCAGAATGGAAATGGATGGAAGTGAGAATGCCCATTTCCTCTTGCATATTGAATTATATATCGCAGAACACCTTGTCAAATTACATGGCCACAGATTACACATCCTGTCAACAGCAAATTACATAGTCATTAGATAAAGAAAAAAAAAAGAGGGAAGGTGGATAGTCATGGAATTATGTCATACATTCCTGCTTGTCAGATTGCTTTGAAAAAAACAACAACATTCAAAACTTGGTCTGTGGGAGGAAGGAGCTTCATCCGATATTTGATGGGCAAGACTAGGTTTGTGCAAACTAGCAGGAAACGTCTCTGTTTTGCCCTATTTGCTATACAAGGCGGGGCTTTCTTTGTTATCCACATCAAAACAGAATCTTTCAAAACTTCCAGCCAAAGTGGAGATTTGCCTAAGCCTCCGGTTTCAGGGTTGTGTGTCACCAGGACACGTCAGAGACGGAAGTTCTTTCTGGTTGGACAGAATTTGACGACACTACTGATACCTATCGACTTGGTATCGACTTGTATACAAATGAAACCAGGCTGTGCCGGATTTGTATAGACACAATTTCTTGAAATAAACAACGAGGGGGGAGACCATGCGGGTTTCAATGGGCTGCTTGCATGTAGACAAGGCCTTAATGAAGTAATGATGGACAAAATTAAAAAAAATAAATTGAAGGGCCTGTATCACTTGTATTTTAAACTTTCCTCAGTAAACTATACATTTATGATGATATACATACATACAGTACATACGTATTGTATATACATACATAGAGTCATTCATTGAAGGTGTTTTTGGTAAATAGATAGCATTCTAATATGGTTTAATAGGTTTGATATGGCATTTTACTGACGTAGCGTCCATGTTAAGAGATTTTGCTCTTAGTTACTAACCTGCTATTCTAATGCTATATTTCTTGTTTGATGTCCTGCAAAACAGCTTTTCTGGCAGGAACAGCCTCACCAAAGTCAATTGTCCGATTTTTGACTCCATGTCTTAGTCTTGGCACCAAAAAAATTGCAATTTTTGTGGTCCACTCCAGTGTTCTTGTTTGCCTACATCCCTGCATCCTAGACTTAATTTTTGATAGGGACGCACACTTTTATAAACTTGACCACTGGCGAACATTTTTTTTACTACTTTGTTTTGATCTAGCAGGGCACATCTCGTTTTACCTGAAATGTCGTTGTGGTGAGATTTTATCTGCAGTGTGGTGTGATCTGAAATCATTATTCGAATGATCTCCACTAGGAGGTGCTAGCATTTTATACAGTATATTGATAATCACGTCTTTATGACGGGGAGTAAAAGTGCGGTAAACCGCTGACTAACTTTTCGAGCTGTCTGTTGCTATGCAAACTATTTTTTTCCCCATTTTTTTTTCTAAAAGCCAGTTATGTAACTCCGTGAATTCAGGACATGCCAAATCAAAATGCCTCTTATATAAGTGCTGTCTTTCAGCAAAGTCCACTCTGTAGTATCAGTGACGGGTAAAATAATACGCAACCAGGTAACGGAAGCCAACAAGTAAAAAACGAAAACGAAACGCTTCGGAAGGTTGGAAAGAGGAACTAAACAGACATATTGAAGCTACACAAAGTAAAAAGCGGACTTTTCGACCAAAACGGACTGTTATTAGTTGCGGTATGATGATGATGACGGATGCGACTTGTAAGTTCGTTCTAGCTTAATACATTTTACTGTGACATTTGTTAATATCTGTGGTCGGTTTTTGCTATGTCTTGTAAATGCAGTTTGAACTTTGGACGTACAGTACTTAGTCCTCTTTATTGCACTCCAAACATTTCTGTTGGGACCCATAGCTTTTTAGTATTGTGAGTCCCAGTGACCCAACAGTCTCCAGAGGTAAAATGAAAACTGCTTTACATAGCATGATAAATGTTTGAGATGATTCCTTGCGGTTACAGTATTTGTGTACACACTGTAGGTAATGTAGAGGCGGTGTATTGTAGATGTTATTGCTCAATTTACTGTTTTATGATAATGATTGATATTCCTGTTCCTACTTAAAATATACTGTACCAGATTTTTAGACCATAAGGCACACTTAGTCCTTTCATTTTTTTCAATCATCAACCGAGTGCCTCGGGTGCAACCTATGTATGGATGTCGGCTGTACAACATTTGGGTTTTCGTCACGATTATCCAACTCAGGTTCCCGCATAGGCGAATGAACATTTGCACTAAGTGTTTATAGAGTACAGTTTTTTTCTGGTTAATGTTTACATTGAGGTCATCAATAATTAAGCAACAGCACAAAGCTTTCAGCCCATGTTTTGGTATGAGTATCTCTTGAGCTAGTGACCTCTGCAGTTAGATTTACTGAGGCGACAGAAAAACAAACTCCTCCAATTTCCACTGATCACCAGAGGGCTCCTCTTGTGGGTGGGGTCCCAACCTATAAATTTTAAAAGCTTCATCTATGAAAAGGGCAGGCAAAAGTAGCTAATTCATCAAAGCGCGTGACAGTGGGCTTTTGCAAAGAGAGCAAAGGGCTCCGTAAATCATTACTAATCAGACACCCGTAAGCAAATTAAACTGGTGAAAGAATCAATCGACCGTTGGATCGATCGGTGTAAAGGACAGCTGATTTGACCCCAGAGAACGGTGAAATTCCAGAAGCTGCGCAGAAAGCCACAGATCTGTTTCCACTTCATAGCCACAGCTGTCAGTCTTCATTCATGTCAAGGCGGCCCGTTGATTCTGACGGTAACTCAGCCGGGCTTGACTAAAACAAAACCTTGGAGGGCAAAGCAATAGAGGGCAGCGAGAAGTCTGATGGCATCTCGCTGGATAGACGGAAGATTAAGGGAAGATATCGCTCTGTCTGGGGGGGGGGGGGGGGGGGGGGGGGTTCTCTGGAGGTGGACGACTCCTCAGACTGCAGCTGTGCAACAGATGGCTTTAAGTTCACGGATGGTGCGTTTCCATATCTTTAAGGTCATAGATACCGGCCTTACCAATAACAATTTCAACTTTGACTTGTTGGCTTGATGAGAGGAACGCAAATCATTGACTCATTAAACCTTTTCTCTTTCCATGCATATATGTCGATCGCCATCCTCCCACCACTTTGAATTCCAATATGTGGATCCTCAATCTCATTTTGCCCGTCCGTTTCTCCATCTGTCATTGAAGCCCAGACTTGGCAACAACGATGGTCTGCAAAAAGATTTCTGTGATCTCCTGAGGATAAGCAATGTTGGTCAGGCGAACACATGACGTCTGAAGGATGACACCTAAAGACTCGGGTCATTCTCTGACAAGTGTAACCGTTCATGCTTATTCAAGACATTACATCCTCAGTGTGTGTTCACCATAACTTTTCCTTTTACACTGCACCTTCAGAACAGATTTATGTACTTCTTGGATTTATGATAAAAGACATGCAAATACACAAATGGGCATGAAACACTGAGCTATGGTTTGCTAACCTCCAGAAACCCCGTTTGTAAAGGGAAGTTGCTGTTGTGTTAAACACACTCCCTTCAAAATAATCTCACCTCTTTCCTGTATAAAAAAGAGAATAAAGATACAGCGGCATATGCAAAATACTTTACATCGTTTTAAACATCTGAATTTTGAATCTATGGTTGCCCTTCTCTTTTTACTCTTTCAGCAAGAGTCGGGGGATTGGGGGAATGAGTACGACAGGCCTGTTATATTTATTACACAATCATTAGGGTTGGGACGGGATGTCGTGTGACGATGCCAGGGGATTTCTCGTCCCCGCACAGTACGAGATCTTTTTTTTTTTGTATGGGCGATGGAGAGCACAGGAGAATGCACAGCTTGTTCCTGCTCTGACTGCAAAACACCACCAATTGCGGTGAGACTTAAACATAACCGTTACCATACCAAACGATGTATGGACACGACTCCTAATTTGAAGTTGTTGTCAAAAAAGATGTCGCGACAATGGCTGACTAACGCACGACCTATTGCGGCAGGAGAGTCACCAGTCATGACTTGATACAAATAACACAACTTTGACCTGAAATCACATTCAATCGTCAATTCATGGCTTAAAAAAGAATGATTTAATTATGCTGGCTTCTTATTTTACGACGTTTTGTTGCTAGCTCGCAGCGCTTGAGTGCTATGCTTCGGCTGGCAAGAGCAATCGGCTGAGTCTGCACACTTTGATGCTGACAGCTTGGCAGTTGCCGTTCGTACGCCAACATTTTTGAATAAACCAGCCTGACTCAAATGTTTGTTCTGTGGTTCTAACATCACTTTATCTTAACTAAAATGCATGGGGCGAGAATGATCTACAATCACATTTCTATTTAACTAAAACAATGTTGATTATCACACAAAAGGACAATTTAGTAAATGCCCTTGCATGTTTTTGGAGTGCTAGAGGAAGTCGGGAGTGGCCAGTGAGAACCCACGTGGGCTTAGGGAGAACATGCAAACTCCACACAGGAAGACCGGAGCGAGGTGGATTTCAACTGCACTCATTCATGAACTGTCAAATCATGAAGCGGATTTTATTTATTTATTTTTTTTTAAATCCCACAGTAGCAGCATGAATACTTGACTCCTTGAGTCTTCACTCAATTATCACCCATTTTGACTTGCTTCAATAGAACCTCGGGTCACATCCTTGCACATTCCTAACGGCACCTTTGCATGTGCGATGGCGAATGTAGTTGTGAATTCCACAAATGTTTCACCTTGTTAGAAGCATACAATTATAGAACGGACCCCCGAGGCAAACCTAATCTCAAAGTGAAGGGAAATCTTTTATTATATCAAGTGAAATTACTGCGAGCTTTTCTCGGCCTATTCCGATAAGATACCGATCAGGCAAATAGATTGGCTTTTCCATTATCTCCGGCGAGATCTAGGAAGGCATTGGGTAGATAATTTGCTAATGTTTCCTGTGACCTCTCTAGATTTAAATGATGTCTTTGGCTACATGTCATCGGAAGGCTTGTGTTTACCAGCGACTGAGAGCATACACGCAGTCATTAATATTCTCAGCAATGTAAACATTGCATCCAGTTAGTACAGTATAGAATGTTATAGTATAATATTGAGTGATCTTAAGGCTATTTGAACCATTAGCATTGACGTTTCTAAGTTCTGAACAGACCTTGTGGGCGCTCAGAAAAGACAATAACGCCAGAGAAATTAAGCAAAATGCAAAGAGGCAGAAAAATAACATATTGCTAAGTAGGCTACTGAAGTCCAATCTATATTTCAATAAACAGAAATCTGCTCTCATTTCCCGGCATTTTGAAGTGAGGTTTAATTATTCGGCGTCTAATTAACAAAATGAAATGAGCTGCTTTGATGTGGAGAACGTAAAGAAATAAATGTGCATGGTGAAATCATTTTAATAATTGAGTTACTTTGTCTTTCCTCATTAAAGCAGGTGCCCAATTTCATGTGTGTTTCTATCATGAAGACACAGCGGTACTCTATAAACATGAGAGCTTGGCCGCTTAAATGTTTCTCATATAATATTCAATGTTGCTAAAATATGTAGTTATTCATTGAAAAGCGTTGGGGCTTTGTTTGAGTCATACTTTACTCACACTTTTACAATTAAATTATTTTGAATTTAAAAATACGTTTAAAGACGTAAGGGGCCAGATTAAAGTGAAAGCCTTTTCTGATCAGAAGCTCAAATGGATATACCTCAGATGCAAATTGTGTTTCAAGGAAGACTGCTTTGGTGCAAGAAAGAATACTATGGTTTAGTTTAAAGCGGCACAATGGATCATTTGAAGTTTCTGTCTACTGGTGTTACGTGAATGCAGCACACTACGGCGTTACAGAGGGACCATACTTTGGAAACACACCAAGCGAGCACAAACAAATACAATTCGCCATTGGTTTCAAGATTCAAGAGATTTGTTGTCATATGTATAGTTGTACCATACTATGAAATTCTTATTCTGTTCATTTCCCCGAGCAGCGGACTACATTCCATAATTGAGCAATCAATAAATAGAAAAAATAGCAATGAACAACCAACAGAGACAATGGTGCTAATAATGTAGTGCATAATATCATGTAGTGCAAAAATAACAATAATAATAATAATAGCATAATAGCGCAGAACCTTCAAAATTTGGGCAAATATGTCAACACTGGTTAGTTACCCCAAGTTTCCATGCAGGACAGCAACCCAGGAGGATTAACAACAGGCATCAACACAATGCATGCAGCGGATGGAAAGAAGCCATAGGCTTAGGTAAATTCTTGTTGTGTCATGATGTCTTTGCTGGGGTTTTCTTTTGTGTTTGGTGGGTAAACTCAAATGTGTAGAATTAAAAGTCATTCGAACTTCCAAGGCGAGGCAACCAATCTATCAGCTCATCCTACAACACACGTGATTGGCTGCCAGCGCGACATTGACCAATGGGGGCAGGAGTGGATTATAACTTTTGGGCAGAATGGAATTTGCTACTGGCACTGCCAGTCTTGTTTATGCTGGCGTTTTTTGGCATATGCTGTACTATGTCAGAAAAAACACCCTGCAAAGGTTCCCTCCCCAGGGCATTGAAAATGCTGCCGAAGTCTGGTGCTGATGGGCGAGTCAAGAGTTTTGAAAATAAGAAAAAAAAAACTTGCCCATAAGGATGAGTCAGCTTTTGTAGTTTTCTTCACTGCTTGCATTTAACAATAAGTGAATGAATGAATGAAAAGTCGACAAATAATTAGTTACAAAATTTGACTCACTTTTTACAAGGTCTCAAGTCAAATCAAAGTCAATAGCTTTTGGCATTTTACTATTAACCATAGCTTATGGTCACACATGAAAGGGAAGTAATAATGCTAAAAATGCTGATTGTTAAACAAATACAAATTTAGGATGTCAGCTTTTTAAAAATGACATCTGTTCGTATTATTTCCTAAAAGAGCATTTGTTTTCATTTGAAGTCAACCAGCATCGCACTACGCAACCCACAAATTTTCAATTCTGCTTATCCATATTTGGATCACGGGTGAGAGGCAGGGTACACCCTGGACTGGTCGCCAACAAATCACAGAAATCCAAAGTTCACCAAGACAAATGATGGCAACTCCCACTTGATTCTGCATTCTTATATTTGAAAAGCTTGCTCAAATGCATTTAGTGGCCCAATGCCACCCCCTCCTTGTGGAGTTATTAAATCAGTCGGCAGCAGCGTGGCTCTGTCACAGCCAGTATTAGAACGCCATCCCCCCCTCCTATTACCAGGTGCAGCCCTGTGATTTAAAGCTTTGATTCTGTTCAAATGACAACAAAGGTGAGCCCGGAGTTGACGCTCCTAATTCATCATTCCCTACTTGATAAGAGCCGGATTAATGCTTTTAATGCGGCGGTTGCAGGCAATCATCAATTTTAAAGCTGGCTCCCAGGAGGACGCAGCTGAAAGGAGAAAATACCTGAAACACAAATGGAGCGGCGGGGCTGCATGGCTGGGATATGAACAACGCTATAGCGTACAGTAGTTTTTTAAGAGTCAAGCACAGCACCATTTTCCTTCGTCTTGCTTCCAAAATCTTACCCTGTGGCCTTGGCCCGAATCCCAGGAGCAGATGGTTGCAAGATCCCGGTTAAAGTTTGACCCGAATGCTACCATTTAAAATTCAGACCTGATTTTCCTCTGACCCTTTCTGATCCGTGTGCAAAATTGTGGCACACATATTCAGGCAATAATGTTTGGCTGCCTTAATACCTCATTACACAGTCATTCCATGTTTAACTTAACATCTGCCGTCTCCTCGACCCTTACTCTATACCCTCCAACCTGTGCAAATGCTTGGGAGTTGCAATGAAAATGATCCATTGTCCAGATGGATATGGGCAGAATGGGCTCTGTCCCAGCTGTTGCACTGATGTCCACCTTAATTTCCTCTGAACTGTCGCCAAAGAAAACCATGCGCAATGAGAAGGCAACTGTTGCTCTTGACAGAAATAGGCCCATGTGAACGTTGCCATTGTCCCCCCATCTGCAGACCCCTCTTATAACCTTAAACCACAACTAAAGAGTGCGGTGACGCTATGTACTGTGTGTGTATGTGTGTGTGAGTGCATGTGTGTACGTCCGCGTGTGTGCGTGTGTGTGTGTGTGTGTGCAAACATTTGGGGTGCATAGTGTAGATCAGTGGTCCCCAACCTTTTGATCACCACGGACCGGTCAACGGGGTGCTGGCTGCTCTAAAAACCACATCATCCTTCTCACTACGTATGTAATATCAACAGCGGCCAGAGGCGGCGCCAAAAGTTTCAATGTCACAATCAAGTGGCCGAGACCATGCTAAATATTGTGCTGACAATGCTGCGCTATCGTTAGCTTAGCACAGTTCAACAGCTGTTAAGTGAAGCAAACGCTGCACATACCAGTTGTCCCAAGTTCTCGCTTCCGCCTTTCTACAAGCCAGGTGAGGGCTCTTGCTTGGCTCCGTTTTGTATTGAAAGCTCAGCTGGCCGTGTTGGATCGCTCCCGGTGACCGCAAAGCAGCCGCCATGATTCATTCCTGCCCCCTGCGGGAGCCGTTGAATGTTCCCGAAGTTGATTGGCTGTCGCGACGCGAAACGCGAAAAAGTAAAAAAAAAAATATTTCACGCGAAAGGCGAAATTTCGCTTCTCATCACCGTGCGCGGCCATTCGCGTCGCTCCATTTGCGTCCATCGCATCGCCCGAGGCGCATTTGCACCCAGTCATGCAAACTCCATTGACTACAATACAAAACTCTCTGCTTTTTCCCCTCGTTCGCATTCGGTGTACACGTAGCATGAAACTAAATTATCTCCAAAACATTATTTGGGGTGCAGCCCACGCGGCCCGGTACCAGTTGATCCATGGACCGGTACTGGTCCGCGGACCGGGGTTTGGGGACCTCTGGTGTAGATGATAATGTTTGTGTAGATATTGCAGCAGACCCATAAAATTGTCATGATACCCTGTTGGTAAGAACATAAAAGCACCAAGACATTTCTTGCATTGATTAACAAGTAAAGCAGCACAGAGGAGGGAAGGCTAAGACTAATGTGAATTAATGGCACACTACAAAAAGTGGTGTCATGAAGTAAATGGAGAACAATGTCTTTAATTAGACATACTAATGAAGGACAACCCTGAGTAGCCGCTTTTATCTTGAAATGAATGGATGTATTATTTTAATTTTAAATAATGCAGATTATTCTCCACGTTCTTTCTTTACATTTAGGGCGAATGGTAACAGTAAAGGTGATTCTGAGGTTTGTAAAAGAAGGCTAAATATATCTTAAGTGCAATTTAACACAGGATTCAAAATGATATACTCACTTCAGATGAATTTTGCTGGCCTATTTTATTTTTAATCAGCTCAAAACCCACTTATTTGTATTAACAGAGCATCGGCTGTGAGGTGTTAATGCTTGCCTCAAATGTCCTGCCAGCATATATTATGAATATTTATGAATGAATACCATCCATTTCATAATAATGACAACATTATGATTTAAAAACAACAAAAATACATAATGATTGAATGGGAAATGCATTAAAATAAAAAGTTCAAATATATATATATATATATATATATATATATATATATATATATATATATATATATATATATATATATATATATATATATATATATATATATATATATATATATATATATATATATATATATATATATATATTATCAGTTTAGAAATATGATCTTCCTTGTGTTTTCCTCCAAACACATACTTTGTTGGGCCAGCTGGCATTTGTCATTTGATTGCTGGCTTTAATCTGTTTAATCTACCAAAAAGCAGAGATGAATGGCACAATTCAAAGTTATGTTTAATCCTCCAGAACATAAATAACTTCATACCACACACCAGTTCATGTTTACTTGCATCCTCTCAGTTCACTTGAGAAGGCAAACATAAATGGTCTAATCAAAGTGACTTAGGACATTTTGACAGTAGGACACGACAGAAGAGAGAACCTGAATCACTCAAGTCAAATTCTGACAAGTGAAAGCTTGTTGAGTACCAAAACAACTTATAAAGCGGCTGCACTTTAATGATGGTTTTAGGCCAGAGCAAGGTGCTGCAGGCCGCAGCTCAGAGCTGTGATGTTTCATTATCATCCCCCGTGAGCTAAATTGACAACACAGTAGGCTGCTTTAATTACTCTCCATCAGTGGGGGAGTCAGCGCCACTTCAAAGACACTTTCTAATCACCTCTCTCCTCTTTTCCTCTGCAGGGCACTCATTGTCTCCTACATAGAGTATCATTTCCCTACACTTTATGCCCACCACTGGACTAAAACGGGGACGTTTTGCTCAAGGGGGTTAGCTGGATGGGCATTTGGGTGTTTAGCTCCAGCAATGGGCTGCCTCTCATGACAACATTTGAGACACATCTGCACATTAAAAACTCACAGAGAGACGCTGACTGGCAAAACTTTACACGTTAGCGAGACCCAGAGATACTAGGATACTCAGCTAGTCTAGCATGGCTCTCAACCTTGACCTGAAGGGGGAAGTCTGGAAGACATTCTTCATGACATCAAGGTTCTCCTTTGTTGTCCTTTTGGACTGTGCCTGGCCCCGCCACTCAGGGCTCACCTTCGGCTCACCTTCGGGCCTTATGTCAAGCCCGCCTCCAGAGGGGGGGTCTAAGTGACCTACCTCTAGTTCAGGGAGAACGATATTCAAATATGTACAAATCATCATAGCTGGTTGTCGCGGGTTTGTTGCAAAAAAACAGAGGAAAATGATGGTGCTGTCGAGCAGATTGCAGTTAAATGGAATTTAATGCTCCCACAGCCCCAGCAGACAGTGAAAAATAGACAAAGTGACAACAAAATGCAAAAATAAACCAAAGCATTTGCAGGGATCCAATAAAGTATTTACAAGAAGAGGAAAACCACAAATAATTCACTTACTGTTTCTCTGTTCTAACATGCCAGCGTTCTACCATTTCTACCGCTGTGCCCTTTCTGACTCTCCAAAACGAATTCCAGAAGCCCTTTAAATACCCCTTAGCTCCTCCCCCTGAGCAAACCATTTAAACGACATTTTCATATTTAGGTTCTTTAATACTTAATATTGTATGTTAGTATTACCAACATACAAAATGAAACATGTATAAATCATATTTACTCGGTATCGAAATCTATTGTGTTAACAGTTATTGACTTATCCAACACAAACAAATAAAAGTAAGAAAACTTTGCGACGTTGGTTTAGTCCATGGTCACGTGACCAGCAAGAGCACGCCATTTCAACCCGGAAGCGCCTCTGGCTTGTAGTTCCGTGTCCCACTCCGGCAACAGCCTGCAGGTAAGCGTTCTTGGGTGTGAGTGGATGTGTCTGGAAAGGAGAGTTCAATGTCCCTGCGTATGTGCGCGTGTTGCTACGTCTGGACCCCCAGTCTACGACGCCCCTGCCTTACTTTTTTTTCAGCTTACGACGTGGAGCGCAACTTTTTTTTGTCCCCTCTTTACACCATTTTTTTCGCATTATGACAAAAACGCCTCCTCAAACATGGCAGTCAGTGTGCGCGTGTGACTCTGCGAGTCGCTCCCCACTCGTATGTCTATACACGCGTCACCGCCTACACCACCAAAATGCTGGTCTGCTATTGGTCGGCGTCACAGTTTCCAAAATGTAGGAACGTTAAAGCTTTGTTCACCTGTGAGTGCTAACAAAAACATATTTATAGTGCATGTTAGTGCTTAATTAAAACTTGAAATGGTTAGCCATGGGTCCCGTGATCTCCAGCTTCATTTCCATATAAATCATCTTACTTCTCTCTTTAACATCACTAGCAATCATGGGGCTAGTGGCTAACCAATTCAAGTTTTTTTTTCACTCACATTCCACTCACAATAGAACAAAGCTTTACCATTCCACCATTTTGAAACGAGTGAGGCCAACCAATAGCAGACCAGCATCTCAGTGTTTCTGGGACAACGACCAATAGAAGACCAGTATCTTAGGGAGTCGAGACGCTGACCAATAGCAGAACAGCATTGTAGTGACATGTTGCAGCGGAGGCAGTTTGACGCCAACAGAAAATAAGAGCAGTTACCTAAAAACGCCTCAAGAGGGAGGCAAAACAACAAACACAAGCAACCCAACAGGTCATGACAGTAGTTGATGTTAATCGTGAAGCGGGCCAAATGCCTTAAAGAGCGGATGAAAAAACTCACATGTAACGTGAACAAAAATGTAAGTCAGGGATGCCGTATCCCTTGGGTCCACTGTATATTATATATAAGTAGCACTCACTATACTATTACTACTACGATTTTGATGTTTTTACCTGGAGTTTTACACGGAATTTGCTATTTAACATAGGTTTGGATTGCCCGCCATACGCAGAATTCGCCTTACGATCTCAACCGCGGAGCGGATTAATCTCGTAAACGGTAAACCAAATATCTAATGTTGGTGTATGACACTTGCAGCAAAGGACAGACCAACAGATTGATAGGGAGGCATATACAAAAAAAGACAAATGAGAAAAAAAATTGGTTGGCCAGAGTTACAACCCCATTGTGTCAGACTTCAGTGGTTCTACTGTACTTACAAAGCGGAAAAGGAGCTATGCATGTCATTTGTACATGCATGCTAAGAGGTCATTCCACAAACATCCAGCTAAAA
The DNA here is from genome assembly GCF_059441005.1 of Hippichthys cyanospilos. Lineage (NCBI taxonomy): Eukaryota > Metazoa > Chordata > Actinopteri > Syngnathiformes > Syngnathidae > Hippichthys > Hippichthys cyanospilos. The sequence goes on along the minus strand of NC_142369.1, from coordinate 25,221,286 downwards.
CTGATTGCATCTCAAATAACTCGTGTCTCATCATTAAGGAGTCATTTCACATTAGGACAAATTTTCCTAATGTGAAATGACTTGCAGGGCCGTCTCTGTGACGGGGATTTCAGTGTTGACAAAAGCGGTTCAGAGGGGACAGCTCGCATTGTCTTCTTTTACTGCCCGTCAAGCTGTATCCAAAGACCCCCAGTCCTCCGCTGTATGCACGCCAAGGCTCTTTGTTAGCCTGAATGCAAGTCTATTCATTTCAGGGCGAACAACACAACACAGTAATAACACAGTCATGAGTTTTGACTGATGTCATTGAGGCGAAGTGCTGCCTCTGTAAGCTGGAACCAGCACTGTCCCGGTTGACCGCCGAGGCCCACTGACCTCAGAGTGACCCGGCCCGGCGCTAACGCTGCTGGCTCTTTACAGACTCAGACGAACCATCAACAGCAGCCGGGGCCGCTCGATGCCAAATCCAGGTTAACCTCCCGACCTCGCTTGGCACCCCTGCCTTCTGGCCAAACACAGACATGGGGCCGATGTTTCCCGGGGCCATTTTTCATAGCTAATGACGTGGAATAATATTGGCGGGGCTAGTTGCATGAAGCGTCAGCACGACTCATTTTTCCTTTGCGGTTTTGATTACCGCATGCAAACAAAGTCATTACGGCTGCCCCAGTTCCTCCTCATATACACTCTGTACTGTGCATTGTGTTCTACATGCATGAATATGAAACATATGGAATACGGTAGCAGATGTCGTGAGCATCCAGCAACGCCGAATGGTTTAGGAGCCGCTATTATATGGGAACTAGGTCACTATTCAAGCCCACTCGCTCACATTGACTCTTTCGAGTGACTATTGATTTTCTGACTAAAGCAATGACTTCATTAATATCGCCATTTGTCTGCCTTCTGACGTAAATGGGCAGCTTAGCGAACCGGACCATAATTCCGGTAGATATGAATCACAAAGTTGAATGCATTAAACATTTAGTGCATTTGACAACAAATGTGGACCGTACTCATGGAAAAGGTTGCACTGCACAATGCATAATGCCACCATTGACTTTGCCTCAACGCTCACAAACAGTAACAGACATTGCTATACAATTGCTGTCGTTTTCTTTGAACTTAATTTGTGAAAGATGAGCGGGGAAATCGGCAGATTCTTTTTCATCGGCCTTTCAAAACACAACCAACAATGAGCAAAGGATTATTTTTTGTTTAATCCAGAGGTGCCAGTTTAGTTAGAACAAAAGCGAGACCATGGGCTCATATGAGTGGCAGAATGAAGAAGATTCACTCTCCGGCAAACCACAAAAGAAGAACAATGAGTGATGTTTGTGCATTTGCGACGTGTGTGCGTGTGTGTGTGTGTGTGTGTGCAAGCAGAAGAGAGAAAAGGAAATGGGATTTGAGATCTATATTAAAACTGTAAATAGCGTTTAAAGATTAGCGACGGGCAGGAGGAGGTGACAGCAAGCGACAATGTGAAAAGTGGATTTCCCCTCCCCACTGTGTCTGTTTTGATTGCGGGAGCCTTGACAAGCTCCGACTTGATTGTGAGAAGGCGACGTGCACAGCGGAGCCTTGACGACTTACTTTCAGGCATGTCGAGATCTTTCGGTGACTGAAAGGAACACAAATCAGGATTATGTATTACACAGCCATATTCAAGCAGCCTGCATTAGGGGCTCTGAAGTGTCTGGCAAGACATTGTTGTTGCCTCCCTCTCTCCCTCTCTGTGTGTCGTAATTACCAGGATCTGGCTTTCAGAGAAACATTTCATTTGAAGTCATGCAACCAAGGGATGGACGTTGCCACTCGGCACAAACTAAATACTTTGGTGGCGCCTAGTAAGCGAAGAAATGCCCAAATTTGTCAAAAAGATATCTCTGTACTTTTGGATTACGCACGGAACAGTTTTGCATGAAATGGCTTTTATCAGTCCCAACTTTCCAAACGATCATCATAATAATTACAGCTGTTTCATGCCCTCAGATAAAATATCAAAATTCATTCACAAGAGCTGTGTGATAGCTGTGGGTATTGAGCGATACCAAGTAAATACTGGTGCCAGTATCACCAACACTAATACCGATAAAAGGTATTTTTAGGTTTATAAATGATGGTATTTTAAATCTGTTGTCCTATGTAATACATTTTTGGTTCCAATTAATCTTTCTTTGTGAGTTCTTAACCATGACATTGCGTTAGTTCCATGAGAAACCAAAACTTATGTGCCTGGACTCGAGTTGCTATTTTTAGGACTTGCGCCTTGCTTGCCAAAAACCTGGCAATGTCTTAACTAGACATTTGTCCTAACTGACCTGACTTAGGCTTCAACTCATTATGAGTTTATTTATATTAATGCTCTAATAAGAGGCGTGTGACTTGTTTTGTCTTTCTGATATGAAACAATATCTATATCAACAACATACATATGAGTATATACAGTGGTGGGCTGTCAGAGCCAGCAAGAATAAATATATATATATATATATATATATATATATATATATATATATATATATATATATATATATATATATATATATATATATATATATATATATATATATATATATATATATAAAGCTCTTTGGTGGACTAAGAAAAATTTGTAGACAAATAATTTTATATTCCCTTTTATCTTTTTGTTTTCACAGTATTACGTATAGATAAGTTTTAATTGCTGATGAATTTTAATTGCTGATGAATTGCGGGTCAATTGATGTTTAATACTCCAGAAAATAGAATGCGTTATTCAAGATCATGGTGTACGCCCGGTAATGTGTACGTGTGCTTCTGAGAGGTATTTATTCGAGTCCGACATCGACTGTGAAACACACACCAAGCGTGAAACGCACAGACCGTGAATGAGTAAATAGAAAAAGAGGAATAGGATTATATAAGTTTTATACTTCTTCCTACTTCTTTTTGAACTTATAAACCTCACTGAACTGCTATGTATACTGACAATTTCTTTTACTTGCTTCCTTTTTTGTTCTTAAATTTTGAAATGTGTTTATATGTTCAGTAAAATAATAAGTTTGGATTCACAGATTATGATGTGCATGAGGTTTTCAAAAATGCGACAAGGGCAAAAACATTCAACTTCGCATACCCACAAAAATAGGTAAGCAAACACACAATTTTGCTAGCAATAACACAACAGGTTTTGGCTTACTAAAAATCTGTGATTGTGAACATGTAAGTACAGCAAAGTAACATAGTTAAAGGTGGAATTATTTATGAAAACTGCCAGACGGTTTGATTTCTCTGTTACACTTTAGTTTGCGTAGCAACGCAGACACTGCAGAAAATGTAAGGGTTATGAAGTGTGTCGGTCAACTTCCTGACTGGACACAAGGCTTTATTGTAAATCCAAAAATGTGGGCCACTTAATCAAGCAGCAAATACAAAAATATTCTGACGCTCAAAGATGCCACCTCGGGGACCCGTTTCAAAGACATAGAAAACCTATACTCAAGATTGTTGTTTGGACTTGAAATTTACCTTTTGAGACACAAGTCCTATAACTTTTTTTTTAGAAAAAGTGAGGCCGTCCAGTGCCCTTGAACTGACTTCCTCCCTGCCCCCATTGCTGATATTCCCTCTAATATAAAACTTGGCTGTCGCATCATCACCCACCATTAAGTCATCGCATGTGCCTGACACTGGGGCAATGTGCGCGCTCTAGCCCTTTCCCAGCCTTGAGCCTTTATCACCATACAACCTCTCTGTGACAGACAGGACTGATCTCCCCTGCAGCCACCCTCCACCAAGCCAGTAAAAGGACAGCAGTGGAAAAGGCCCCCCAGGGGCCACTGAGGATGGACTCATGAATCAAACATGCGCCTGAAGCTTGCTTCTTATCACCCAGGTCAGCTCAAGCATTAATACGCCATGGCTCCGGGGAGCTACCTACTGTGACCTCCCCCAGTTTCCCCGAACAGTAGGGCGCTGTCCTCGGGTGCCAAAGAAGGCCCCCGACGTGATCATGTCACATTATGTCCATACACTGAGAAAAGGGGCCTCCAATAATGACAGAGCTGAGCTAAACTAAATCAATAAATATACTAAACACCCGCCGCTAGGTCAATCGGTGACGACAATCTAGGATTGTATGAATTAAAAAAAGGTGGACTAAGATCATAATGTTTTGCAGTCCGAGTTGAACAAACTACAAATATGCTAGATCAGCAGTTGGTGATGCCGCTGTCAAATGTTGCTTTTTGAGCTGCGCATCTTACTGGACACATTTTGTAAACGTTACTGGAGTGTGTTAAAACGTTTTTGGTCACATGTACAATGCACAGCGAAAGTTGCTCTGCATTTAACCCAGGCCTGGTGAGAAGTGCGTGGCAACCATTCAAGAACGTGATGGGGAAAACCGGGAAGTCCCCCGTCATATGCTCTTAAGCTTTGGAGTGGATTTCCAACAGCAGTTATTGCAGGCGGCGTACTCAATTGGTTCACAGAGAAAACCAATGCACTTAAACAATCATGCAAGAAACTTGAGCGCAAACGGCGATCGACCAAACTTGAAGTCTTCCGCCAGGCTTGGTGGTGCGATCGCTTGCTGAAATATAAAGAGGCTCTCATTCTAGCTAAAACTAATTATTTCTCCAGATTAATTGCTCTTAATAAAATCAACCCTAAATGTAACAGCAGCAGACCACTCGTAGATCCCCTCATTCAGCTCACAATTTGGCTAATTTGTTCAAAGAATGCTATTTTGAATTGGATGTTCTCTGCGCTCTCTCGCTTTTCACTTGTGAGGCCCTTTGAGACTCTGTGGTGATTAAGGGCTACACAAATAAATTTGACTTGCCTTGACTTAACGTACCATATTAAGAGGGTGTGCCAATTAAGACTCCACTAAAGAAGAACACGGCAATAAAATACATATGGTACAGTTGTGTTTTCTGCTAGCATTTTACGCATGTGCAATTCATATGTGCAGCAAATGTCTTTGAGGTGTGTTTTTAACAGTCTCAAGGCTCAGAATAAAAGTGTTTCTCATCGCTATTTGCAAAAGAAGTTTTAGACTTTGTGCCTCATGTTAATGATCATGTTCGCTTAAGACTCAAGCACCACCAACAGTCCCAAATGTTTTTTTTTTTAAATGATAGTTCATTATTGACCAAGAGTGCCAGGTTTCAAGTTGACTTAACCTGTGATCTGTGCGGATCGGTGATCTGTCCATGGTTCGGGATGTACATGGTTTGTGGATGGCTCGATGAAGAAAATGTTTGCGTTCTATTGAATGCTGCAAGTTTACTTCACATTGCACATTCACTGGAAGATTGGTCGATTGGTCATGACAAGCAGAAGAGGAGAAATACCCGCCTTTGTCATGAATGTCACATGTATGGGAAGATTTTGGCAACTATGGCCTTGTCTACGCACATGTAACCAGGGCTATTTAAACCCGTGGATTCTCCCCCTTCGTGCGTAAAAAAAATCCACATGGGTTCCTTTATTGAAAAAAAATTCACTGCTACACGAAACTGCATAGTGCGGTTTCATTCATTTACAAGCATGCCAAGCCGCCAGATGGCAGTCGTGTCGCCAAATACTGACCAGTCAGAAAGAACTTCCGTCCAGGTAGATTAGAGTGATGACGTAAATCTCCATTTTGAGTTTACTACACGTAAACGAAGATCCTGAGGATTTGGCAAATCTCCAATTTGGCCGTAGTTTTTGAGACCTTCGGTTTTGACAGAGAAAAAAAAAAGCCCGAGCTCGTATAGCAGATAGGGCAAACCAGAGTCATTTACCACCTGCTTGCGAGAACCCGGCTATAAGTAGACTGTGCCTAAGGGTGAAACGAGTCCTTGCGTTATGCAGGTACTTGAAATAAATTGTGAGTTTTTTTTTTTTATCTATTCTATATTAATATATTTATGTTTATTTGATATGCACCACAATGGAAGGTAGAACAACATAAGGTAACACGCCACCAATGCGCTGCATAAGCCAACTGAATTCAGGGTTTTAATGAACTTTATAATAAATAAAGTTGAAGTTAAACAAATTAACACATGGATATCAATGCAATAGCCTTGGTAGGTTTTTATTTTGAAGTTGTTCCATACAGCAGTGGTTGCACAGTGATTAGCTTGACTCGTCCTTGGGGCTTTTTTATCCCAACTTTTTGCCAAGACGCATCTCATTACATACAATTTAGCTACCAACATCAACACTGGCAGAAAAAATGCTAAAAGATGATAAGAAGACATTCATCAGTTGCACAGTCATTGTTTGGCATGGCACAAGTCTCTGCTGGCTGCGAACAAGAGGACGGGACACTTGGTGCATTCAAACATAGATTCATCCTGTAATAATAATATTAATAATAATAATGATCATTAATAATGCCATATTATTGTTTAGTTTAAAAAAGACATTGCTTAAACAGCTTCACAAAATTAGAAAGTTGCTCCTTAAATGAAGTAAACGACTGGCAAAACTACTCTGCAAAAAAATAAGTTTTTCGAGCCATGCAGTTCAATATGGTTAAGTAAAAATTTTCATGTGATTAAAAAAAAAAAAATGCTTGGATTAATTGCATTTCTTTTTAGTGTTATAACACAGGTGGGAGAGACAAATGTTTTGGGATACAAGCACGGGCACAAAGGTAATTAAACTCAACTTTGCAGAACCACCAAAGAAATTTCGAGTGGCTTGAAATTTTGCAGGATAACGTGAACGATAAACAACAAAAGAACACAAAAGCACTGTAATCATTCAAGATTCAATAGTAGATATGAACTTGTTATTCTCATCAATATTGAATGCAATCATCTGAAAAGAAAATCCAGCATCTATCAAAAACTGAAGTGGCAACACAAACAAACAGCGCCTCGCAGATAAAACATAACCTCCTTGGAGGGGGGAACAAGTTGCAGCAATGGAGCATGAAGGATCAAATAGACTACAAAAAAAAAAGGGGGGGGGGGGGGTAGCTTCTTTGATGCAATGCTGAGCCGCGTGAGTAAAATCGACTGTGTACAGGCCCCTCCAAAAACACCACCAATCTTCATTGGCCAGACGGAGTGTGATATATGTGACTGTCTTCCAGCGTAAATTAGGCAGTCCAGAGCGCCGCGTGCTAAAGCATGACGGGGGCCGGACAGTGCACTAACTCAGCCGGCCCGGTGCCATGCGCAGCAGCTTCTCTGTGCTGCGCTGTGCCATAAATCACCAGCTGGGGGAAATGAATCGCTGTCCGTCTGAGCTGGACGCACCAGCTGGCACCGCCATCACCTGGCCAGCAGGAGCCCGCACCAACACCGGGGCGAGTGAAATCAAGAAAAATGAGGCATGGAGGCAGACGGAGCCATTGCCCCGCACTCTCTCATTAGTCTCCTCTGGGCTTCCTCCTCACTGAGCTCGTCTGAAGTGAAAGGGCACACAAAATATATATCAGAGTGTCACCTAGGGGGAGAAAAAAAAGGGGAAAAATGATCACCCCCGGTCTCCTCACAAATCTGTGTAGCGCCATGCTGGCAGACAGCATTAGTGTTTCTATAGCCGGAACTCTGGGAGGCAGCAGGAAGGACTGCAGCTCAGGGAAAGGCCGAGTCACATCTTTGCTTTATTTAATAGAGTTACCGTATGCTACGCGGACAAAAGCATTGCGACGGAGACATTTGAATCTGCTCAATTATGTATTGATAGTAGAAAGATATTCAGATGGGCTTTTCAGCGATCTAGTGCACGGGCCAAGGCCCCGAAAAGCTCCCCGGTATCGTCCGTTTTCAGTTCCCGCACTGCAGGGGACGAGGCCACTTTTTGTCCATACGGTACATTTTCATTTTACTGGAAGCGATGACCCAAACCGATTGGGGCCTCTGCTCTACATCCAGAAGTACTTAACACAAAGAAGGTGTTGTAGAATAGATTTACACTTTTCAATATTGCGGCATCGCTCGTGGAGAGGCCACTTATATGCTGACCGCTGCGATTATGAGGAGCCGCGTGGGTGTCAGAACAGAGGTACTCAACGAGAAAATGGCTTGAAATTACATCAACAAATCCATACAAGAAGTTGGAGGGATCCAAAATAATATAGCTTTGATCTTCTATTGCGAACAGCGGGCTGCCGTTCATCTCCAGTGTTCTGAATTATCGATTTTTTTTTTTTTTGCATTAATCCCCACACCCGCTTCGGAAAAGCAAAAGGGCAGTCAAAGTGGGAAGGACAGCAGTACGCGTAGCGAAAATGGGGCAATATAAATGACCAGATGCAGGGTAGATTGACAGCAAATTTGAGACTTGCCGCCCGACTCTGGGACCCGGCATACAGTATGATTGGCAAAGCTAATTTCCTGCCAACATCCACGGCGGTTCTCGTCTAATTTTACCGGCACTGCAGGCGGAGTTGCAGAGGTCCATCACGGTCTCTGATGTGGAGGATTACGTCGTCTCTCCTGTTCACATGAAGCTGCCTGTCACGGGGCGGTGATGAATGGCAGGAAGGAAGAGAAAATGCACTGGCGGCTCATTGGATCGGAGGGGCAAGGTGAGGTCTGGCCCGGCAGTCGGCCTCAGGCTCATATCTCACCTTGCTGTCCTTTCTCCTCTCCGTGGCTGTGACCCCCCGCAGATGTCCAGGTGTACATTCACATATCAGCAGCACACTCATCAGTCGTCTGGTCATCCGGTAATAGACTACGGCATCGCTCTGACACCTGCTTTGACAGGGAATCCAATTCCATCAGTGTCTCAAGGTCCCTTGAATAAAGAAGATAGTGTCCACCGAATCCCTTCCGTTCATATGAAAAGGGCATGTATAAAGGTCGGGTGTTTTGAAAGAAATGTATTTGATGTGGCGGTGGATAACAATCCCAGCCTATTGAAAGTGGCGCACTTCCTACATTTCGGAGGGAAAGGACTAGTGGCTGAGGTGAAACGCACCAAGCAACGATACGCATATCTTATATTGGTAATGAGCGTTCGTTTTTCTAAATCAACGCAGTGCATGTTAAATGATTTAATAACTAAATTTTCACGTCAAATTGATACCTTTAAAAAATTCTAGTTATTTTCAACTGAAAATGACATCACAGGTTCAAGGTTCAGGTAACGATCAATCTCAGCTCTTTAATTTTTTTCATATCTTGAAAAAAATAATGTAGCAATACCAACAATAGGTTACTAGGAATATTGTTGGCATTGCTAAAATGAATCCATCCATCGAGTTCAGTCGAAGAGAATGCAGGTATCTATTGATTAACTAGTAGTTTTGTTTGTTTTGTTAAGTTATCCAATTGTAATAAGCAATTGTGTCACTTCAATTCCAACGTGAGATTTTAACATACATTTACATAAATTATTGTGCCTTTTCTTTAGGCTATTGATCGGTTGGAAACAAATGCTAAATGCTTTGTATACAAGGATTATGTTTTGAGTTATAGCACCACATGTTGCTTTGACAGCACATGCAAATGAATGTATCCCTGTATAATTTTTTTCCACAAAATATCGTTGACACGGATAAAGATTTTTTTTTTAATTATATGTTTGAGAAGTTGCTAAAACAAATTAAGATGCATGTGTAGCTCAAAGCACCTAGAAAAAGCCTCGCGGCTCTTCCATTTCAGCTGCAATCATGCAAATGTTGTGTACTGAGAGATTCTTGCATCCTCCAGGCCAGGACATCCTTCCCAGCAGCCTGAGACCTTAAAGATGACCACCCAAGGGAGGCACACAAGGAAGTCATTTTTGCAAGCACAGCCCCTATTTTGCCTGTGAACCTCCGCCAACTCTGAGAATCCTTGAGGACTATACAAAAACATCCATTTTCAGTTGGGGGAAATCTATAACAGCAAACGCAAATCAATCACAGTAACCCCTGCTCAGACCAGCTGAATATGTCTGCTTATTTGGCTGCCTAAGTGTGTATGTGTGTGTGTGCGTGTGCGCGTGTGCGTTTCACCCACTCAGTCTGATCCACATTTCCGGGATATTCATAATTCATCATCTTCGATTCCTGACATCTGCCACTGATTGTGCCATCGGGTCGGCTGGAATTAGACACTCTTGGGAGCTGCGTTAATGTGCTGGTGGGCCAACACATGAACCCCGGCCGGGGGGTTGGGGAAGAGGGTGGAGGCCGGAGCGGCAGGAGCCTTTCACACTCCTAATGTGTAATTAGGAGCCAATTTGGAGGGCTGCCTTCCTCTGCTGAAATTAGCTGCCTGTTATTAATCGGGGCGACTAGTTCAATGGCATGATGGGTCTTGTGCAAATGTTACACAAAATGTTCTTAATTATGGCGAAGAGAGGGGCTGCAGCGCCTGGATCCTGTTCCAGAATAGCAGAACACAGGCAGAGACCGTCGACAGCGGCATTTACTAGCCGATATCTAATCAAGTTCTCGTTGTTTCAGCTGCGGATGCTTTCTAAACGCTTGAATACTCTGCCGCTCTGACATCACATGGAGGATATAGTGAGAATAAAAGCCTTTGAGCTACATGTCCCATGAAATCCATTTGCGACGGCTGAATGTCGGCACCACTTGAATGAAAGATTGTCCATATTATGTGATTACAAGCACTGGTCGTCCTTTGGAGAGTTAAGTGCTGTGACCCCGACAACGCTCATCAGCACTTGTGCGCTCGTGACTACACATGAGAATAAATACTTCAGTGTTCCTCCTCATACTTCTTGTTCGTTTTGTCCTTTTCAACCAAGTGGAAAAGTGGAAAATCCATATGCGGCTGGAACTAAAATACAACGGATCCCTAGAAGCAGAGCACTTTGGCATTTCAATGGCGATCGGAGGGAAAGGAGCACTTTGGTGTCTATCAGTAATGCTATACAGTAAAACTGGATAACAGCACTGTTGTATTTTTGGCCACTGATTAGTTAACAACCAATATGTGCTCTTGTAGCTATGCAGTGTACTCCAAGATATGTCACTAGGTTCAAGGTAAATTAACTATTCCAATTAGTCAATCCATAATGGCCAACAGGAAAATGTCAACAAAATTAAACCAGTTGTAATTTTTTTGGTTACTTCAGTACAACCTTTACAGCAACTTTTTCAGCACACAATAAAATAATGTTTATTTACAATGTAGTAAGTTTTACAATGGCATAAGTGTCGAAAACAGATCGCTGGCTTTCTTCCAACATTATTTCTTCTAAAAGTAATACATTTCGATCAATTGTGTTTAACTTCTGAAGGTCATTTGTATCAGATTTCTGACCTGGATGAAATGTGTGCAGAAAATGAGTCTCGCGTAAGGACTTTCTTATCTGGCAAAAGTAAAATCATGTTAATTTAGGTAAACAATGCAATAAAATGATGGAAAAAGCGATGTGATTTTACTAGGAATTTTGTTCGGTCAAACTATAATTTCTTGTCATGTGATGGTAATACAATATGTATTAATAATAACAGTGATAGAACAGAAATCTTCTAGCTTTATATTTAAGTAAATGTGCGAGTTCTCATCAATTCTATCCTGTTTTTGTTAAAATGGTCACATATTTCCCCAACTAATAAAAGACTCGATGCTTTGTATTCCTTTTCCCCCAAATTACCACAACAACAGCGCAATCACGGCCACTTTTATAGTTCTGGTGTTTAACAACACTCGATTGCATATTTATGATGTTGAAGAGCAAGCTTTTCCTATAAATATCATCTCAACAGGCCAAAATCCACAAAATGGCTCCTTGAAAAAATTTCCCCTGCAGAACAAGGACCCTACCAGTTGATTTTGAAACATTCAACGCACAGTGAGGGTGCACGCGAGTGCTAATGACCGCCCCTCGTCTCTGCAGCATGATGAGCTCACACTAGGGTCATTGCATGCTGCAAGGCCAGAAGCTTTTATTATTCTAAATAAATACAAACAGTGTGATGGGACAGCGTTCCACTCAAGCATTATTGAGAGAATAGTGGGGGAGAAAAAAACTTATGCGGGGGCAGAGAGTGACGTGTTGCTCAATTTGAAAGAGCGTCCGTTCGCCACAAGGTACATATGTAAAAAGTGAAACTGAAAAACATTTGATTCATATGGAAAGTGTTTTACTTATGAAAGAATAATGCTTTGTCCCATTTGTTACAACAAAAATGTAAAATTGGAGTAAAGGTTTGCACAGCAATGTATCATAGTAAGGAATATTTGGAATGCATAAATGTATAACCATTCTGTTTAAACAGGCAACATATAAATGTGTAACTTGGTGCGATGCAGGCTGGTTTGAATCAAATTTTCGTAATAAGCAGAGTTCAAATGTATCAAATTATGAGCGTCATTATCATTGTAAAGCCTGTATTTTTAAAACACAATCATTGTATTTAATGGTATTACATTCTGTAATCGTAAACATTGAATTGTGCCATGAGTGTAGTGATTATACAGGTCCAGGTTTTATATTGCATCATTGTCATAATGAATTGAATGTATGGTTCTTTTAAATCAATGTGTGCATTTCACACGACTTTCTGAGGCAAGACAGTTTAGAGGAGTTTCTTGATAGTCACATAATATTGGACAAGATAATGATGCGCTACACTCAAGAATTGGGGCAGAAAAAACTAACTTAATTATGGGTGAAAAAGGACTGACCAAATATTTGGGTCAATTCGACCAGACTTTCTGACCCAATTCTTGAGGTTATCTTGCATAAAACAACCCAGTTTTGGTGTTGTTTTGCGCTAAACATCCCGGAGAGTTGGTTGGAACTAATCCAAATATTGTGTTGGTGCTTTTTTGGCCCTTAATTGGGTTGTTTTTCACCCAAATAATTCTAGAGTGTAGTGCAACATATTATTAAACAAAATGATGAATTAAATTTTTATAAACTATGTCTTAAAATAACCGTACATTGAAGCCTCAATACTTGATCCAAGAAATAAGATAACTGAGAAACTTCAGTGATTGCCAGTTACACAAGCCACGTATCCTCATGTGGGTCTGGGATGTGCTGAAGCCAACCTCAGCTGTCTTCAGGCAGTAGGTGAGGGTACACTCTGAATCGGTTGCCATCTAGTCAGAGGGCATACTGAAGAACCACCATTTCCACGTACAGACACACCCGAGGACTGTCCAATTTACCTACCATCCATGTTTTTGAAATGTGGATGGAAACCTATGTACCTGGGAAAAAGGGAGAGACGTGCAAAATCTACAGTAGTAGGCCGGAGCCCAAAGCGAACCCACAACCTCCGCGTGTGAGGCAGATGTGCAACCAGTCTGAAATATGCCACATAGCAAAACGTAGAGAACGCATTAAATTCCCATAGCTTGAATGGTGACTTGTACGTACAGGGGTTGGGTTAACAATATTAGCAAGAACATTGTGTTCACTTAAAAGGGTTTACAAGGTTTTATCGTAACTATAGATTATACTGTAGCGCATACACTTCAATTGATCATTTTGAGAAATGTTGAAGATGAGTAGGCTCCATAAAACCAAAAGTCTTCAATTTGGGGGGGGTCCACAGGATATGAAATGCTGCGAGACCAAGTTCTGGCCCAGTGGACAGAGAATTAACTCCACTGGGGGAGTCTCAAGGGAGCCAGAGATGCTGGAGGTTATTCGACTGTGAGCCTATGGGGAGCGGAGCAGAGGTGACTGATGGTGCACTGAAGCCTGAGTGTGACACCTGGACCGCCTGTCACGGACCCAAGACGACAAAGTGACATTTGACAGGATGTGAGTTGAAACTGCAACAGCACAAGTCAGAACCGACTGACAGGGAGGATGAGAGGTGTGCGGTTAAACTCGATGATTCCTCCAACGCCTTTTCAATCTTGTCAGCCTCCTCTTTCCTCTCCTTTCCTTTGTCATCATGACCCTTTAAATAAACCGTGGTCCGGATGAGGCTGAAGCTATCAATTAGAGTCATCTTGATGAGCCCGTGTGGATATTAATCAGTAGGCATGTGACAGACTGGGATGAGAGAACCCAGGCCGGCAGGCACTTGAATTTCCCGGTCTACATCACTAAACTAAACTGATATCCAATTATGCCCACTTGGTCGACAAGCGAACAGAGCAGCTGCGAGTTGAAGAGTCTTGCGGTGTCAGAACTGGCCAGGCACGAGCTAGAGAAAGCCAAAACCTTGAAGGAGATGTCACAAGGAGGCTGGAGTCAGCCGCTTGAGTGAACGACGGTCCCCACGCTTGCCTGAAAGCATGACATTGCCAAAGGGGAAAAACAGCATTTTATCATTCAGTGCGATTCGTGCCCTCTCTCCCTGTCAAACATGCCATATGTCCCCGTCACAGGTCGTCTTGCTGCCTTATCGGGTGTGACAGGGCTATTCACACACTGCTCCCAATCAGACGCCATCTCCTGCAGGAAAAAAAAAAAAAAAAATCCCCACCATGGCTTGGTGACAGGCTGTCAGGCAGAGGGCAGCAACCTCCACAGGGCTTCGGCTGAGAGGCCGCCCATCTGGGGAAGGGGCAGAGGCCGGAGGTTACTAAGGGAGACGCGACGTAGACATCCGAGCAAATACGCACTCTTCCCAAAACCTAATTCGGCCGACAGGACCTAAAGCTTAAGCGCATCAAAGCGTCGGACAATGTTTTATGTGCGAAAAGTTGTGTCTTCTGTTACTTTCCTCACGTCTGAAACTTGATATTACCCGACTGAAGGGTGGAAGAGCTCACTCGGGATTTCCCACTCTGACCCGGTCATCAATCGAGTGACACTTCAAAATTCAAACACCTCGAGTGCTGGTACAATTTGGCTAAGGGGGGAGAATGTCACACAGTTTCAACTCTTAAGCTTAATTAAACAATCACATTCTGAAGCAAACACATCTCAAGTCATTCGGTTAAATGACTCATTTACTCAAACCGCCGACTCGGTTTAATGTGAAACGAATGACAAGTGTTCTCTGCGTAATTCAAATAAAAGTTATGTTTCAGGTCGCTGTACATGCAGGTAGTTTTATCTCACAGCCAACATAACATTTAAGGGAGCCACTTCACTATGTCGGGTTTAAGTAGTGGGCTTTTGCTCATATTGGCTTCTAGGGCTGGGGAATGTATCTTTATCGTACTGCTGCCTAGATAGGAACATTCAGGCTATTTATATTGAAAATTCAGACACCATTAGTCAACTATGCTCACGTTGCATGTACAGCTCAGGCCTACCAACCATATGCCTCCTTTTATGTTTGACATTCATGAACACCTAATGCTACTACTCCATGACATGTAGAACACAAGCGAGAAACCTATTTATGGATCATAAGCAAATGAGACAGCCACATGCCATCAACCCACAGATATCATGCCATGCAAGAGGAACCAAAATCCAAAGAGGAAAGCCGTAACTCCTGAGGTGGCTCTTGGGGGAGGTCGTGGACATCATGCCATGGACAGCAGAAATTTAAATGCTGAGGATAGGCTGAACACATTTGCGTCGGGTTGGGTCCTTAAGCCACTATCCCACCGAAGGGCAAACGCTCGCGAGTGTCTGCGAAGACAGCGGCTCTTTTGATCTCCTCCAAGGTTTGTTCGAGGTCACCAGGTCACTAAAAGGTCATCAGAGTTCGCAACAAGGTCCCTTGAGGTCGGCCCAGCAACATTTTGAACATGTTCAAAATTTTCTTGGAACAACAGCAATGTCTTGCCGCCTCTGGCGACCTTGAACGAACCCTGGAGGAGAGCGAAAGAGCCGCTACCTTACCGGACACTCGCCAGTGTTCGCCCCTCAGTGGGATACTAGCTTTAAATTTGCTTGCTACTCCAGGAGTTGGCAATTGGTCCCAAATGCTCCCAAACAGTTGCTGACCCAAGTAGACATGTATGAGAATGCAAAATAATGAAATACCAAAGCAGGTTCTCTACTCTCAAATGGATGAAACCGAGACAAGCTAAAAAAGTGATGCCAAATTCAACTCTCATTTGCCTACATGTCCCTTCAAGTCTGAGCCACAGAGCAACATCGCCGTGAGGGGAGGCGCCATAAACACTAGTCAACACACCAGCTGGTTTCCGGAATCATCTCTCAACCAGTGGATAAGCAGTCGGCTCGTGTACTATGTCATTTCCTCGCTTGGGAAATTGCATATCGAGGTGTGTCATTTTGGGGTCTGGAGATATAGCTTGCAAGCTAACTGCATGTTGTAGGAAGTGCTTTGTTATTTTAGCAATAATGTGACTGTTCATTTCTTAACCTGTACGGCCTTTGAATTTAACATTGTACTTTGCCTTTTCAGACAAAATTCGTCTGGCCGAGACAATTTGAGCTTGAAATAGATGTATTCAATCTTCATTATGCAGGGTGTCACTAAAGCGTTGACACAGGCAGTCGGTGGCATCGTGTAGTTACTGCATCAGCTTCACCTCAATCAACCAAAGCAAGTCAACATTTGCAAAAGAAATGTTAAAAATCATTCTCAATATTCAATCTAACTTTCGAGACTAAAGGGAAACGCTGCATGTTTTCAGGGAAGATTTTTTCAACCCAAACATGAACAAATTGACAGTCGACCTGCACCCAGGTTCAACTGTGCTTAAAGTCTTTCCAGTGTAATTTTTTTTTTTTTACATTTGAGGATTCTTTTGAATTCTACATGCATAGAGCACTGTTCAAGTCTGATGGAGAGCATCTGAAGGCACTTCAGGAGCTTCCATATTTACGCTAGAACCAATGCACACTCTGACTTATAGCTCCTTTGCTCCACTAGCAATAACACCGCGGCTGCTGAATGCATTTACTAAGTGAGCAATCAGTTGCAAAGAGGTCTAAAAATCACACTTATCACCCCAGTGATGATATGCAGAGAGAAATAAATGGGCGAAGAACAAGTAACAGTGGGGCAAGGGGGAGAAGTGCTATTACCTGATCCGGGTTCTCTAACATAAAGAAGTGAGACGTGTCACCTCAACGGCTATGGAGGGGGTGTGGAAAAAAAAAACACTCTGAGCACACATTTTATGAAACATTTTCTGTGAAATGATTGCTAATCTATGCGAGAAAGCAATCAGCGACTCATTCATAATGCATGAGCGACGAGATAGCAGTTTTGCAACGCTTTTGGATTATTAGACGTTATCTTGCATGCAGCAGCTGAAATATGAATACTCCTACCTGTCTTATTGTAATTACATGACCGGCAAAAGTGGCGGTGAGGCAAAAAGGATGCATAAAAGTGAGACTGACAAGTGAGAACACCCATTACCACGTGGCCGCAAATAACTACAAATAAGAGTATGTTTCAAACACTTTAGTAAATCCATTTGTGCCATGACATATCAACTTAAAAGCAGTGAATTTAAGTACATCAGGCTGTCGTTTTAGCGGTCTATCAATCACAGGCTGTTATGTGATAACGTTTTGAGATCAGCCTCCTCCTTCACCCCGATCCTCTAATGGCAAATTAAAAAAAAAATGGATCCATCGAATTGGCTGCAATCCCAGCAAAATGATGAGAACCAATTTCAAAGAATGAAAGATATGGAATGTTGTGCTGCTCCTCAAATGAATGCAAATCAAATTTCATTTAGGATATTTTTGTTCTATAGACCGAAGTGCATTGAATATATTTTGTGCTGTTTTCTCAAGCTCATTTTAAAGCCAACAGAGAAGAAAAATGTGAAAAGCTTTTTGTTTCTCTACAGGAAAAGATTATGTGAGGATTACTGCACTAACATTATTAAATGCAACGAGAGTAAAAACGGCACAAGAGCTGTAATGGCGTGCATAAACTGAAACAGTAAAATATAAAGCACTATAATAGAATGAATATAGCGCACACTGCCTTTGATAGGCAAACTATATTTACTTTAACCAAGTTGTCAAGTCAGTCAGTTGGATGAAAAATAAACACTGCAGGGTTGCGGCTTGACTGAGGTTGACTGCTCGATATGAATACAAAGCTAAAAAACACGGGAGTTTTAAGTAGAAGTGGTGACGTGTTTCACCGACTTACATTCTTGGGGATTTTTCCTACAAGGAGCCAGAGAAAGGATGAAGGGTTCTATAAAAATCAATGGGTCTTTTCAAAGGCAACAAAAGCGAAAAGGTGCTTTTGTCTACAATTAAACACGTGCGTTAGTGGCACTGAGGGATGACAGGGTGTTGCAGGTAGCCGCTTCACAAAATCAATTACTGGATCAATACAACGACATGATACAATTCTGTGATGGAGAGAAAAAAAAAGGAATGTGGACTAGAAGTCAAAGTGTGTTAAGGGTTGCAGATGTTTACGACAAACACAGTCCAGGGGGACGATCCGCAGAGGGCCAGTGGAGAGTCATGTGCTTGACAGCCAGCCAATCCATTATTTGGAACTTTAGAAGAAAAACGTGTATTGGAAGGTCACACGTTCTAAGATGATTAATGATCGAGAGAAAAAGAGCTATGGTATTTGAAGCCCTTTTGTAAAATATCTTATTTTAACCCTTAATGAACACGGTACAGAAAATAATTGTTTTGGGGTTTATTTTGTTTTTTTTTAAGCAAGCCCAACCCTCATAAACCGGGGCTCCTTTGAAATTACGCATGACAGCTTTTTTTTTCGAAATAAAGTTATCATGGTTACGACCATGCGTTTCCTTTGATAAAGTCAACAACAGGAATCCCATTTTACATTTCGTTTGAGCTTTGTGAAATAGTTGCAATGCCATTAAACTACTTTTCTCTTTAATTCCCCTTTTAACGGTCAAGAGGCCCCTTTAACAAGACTGCCATTGTCCGCAGCTTGGTAACCAAGGGTAAGGTTGCAGAGAAGACATCGCTTTGTTTTGAAAGCTCGCATATTCCAAATGTATGTATATACATGTATGCATGCAATCCCAGATAGTGGGTTAGCGAAACCGATTATGTAAATTGCAAATGTATGATTTTCACAAGGGGCGGGACAGTAAGGAGAATACGTTAATTTCTCCTTAAATTCAGTTCACTTCTTTTCTTGGCAATGCAGTTAAACCTCACACCCAGCTCACTGCAAGAGTAAACACCCCTGGGAAGATCATTGACAACATCATGATGTTGATGTTTTTTGTTGCTGGGGAAAATGGGACACGTGCAGAGCTCATTCCTCGGTCCCGCTCTGGCGCAGCTACTGTAAATGTGTGACATTAAACTGTTGTCTCGGATAATACAAGCTGACATTATATTGTGAGGCCCGTGAGTCGCACATGCAGTCACCCTGTTAGTAAAACCAGCGGCCATCAGCGACAAGACCAGTTGTCAGTCAGCCCAGTCGTGTATTCAAACTTAATGGCTCCTGACAAGCTCTCCAGCCGCCCACTGGGGTCCCACGAGGAGAGAGACCCTGATGAGCATGACCGCTCAGCACATTCACATTTAACATGCCAAATCTTCAATCCAGTTAAGACAAAATAAATGCAATATCCTCTGTTCTGACCGTGCAAATCTGCACTCAACGTTGGTTGGTCTACTCTGATCTTTAACTTGTTTCTGAGAAATCATCTTTATTTCCAAATCTCTCCAACTCAGGTATTTTCTCTGTATCCTTGACCCCTCTGCCCCATATCCTGTGTTATCTGAAATAATCTTACAGCCTTCTTAGATTCAATCCGTCAGAGCAGAAAGAAGCAAGCGTTGACATTGGAAAAAAAAAACGTGGCTCACAGGAGTAAAAAAAAAAAAGGGGGGGGGGGGGTGCTTCAAATGAAACAAGCTCTGTTGTCACGCTCTTGTCCTCCTCCCTGTTGTCGATGCCAGTTCAATTGAAAAGCGCAGTGGTGATTACATTTCCGCAGGGGTTAGGGGCAACTATGCAGTGTACTGCGGAAGAGGGGGCGCAGGGGTGAACCAAACCATGACTCAATTGTGGGTTGGCACCATGCAAAGAGAAAGGGTGAGAAATGTCATTTGTTCACATACACCATAACACTTAATCTTGATGACATTTGAATTGGTGGGATCCAAAAATTTGTAAATCCCACCCTGACCTTTTTCCAAATTGGGAATATTCGAATATTCTGTGTAGCCTAAGCAGTATAACGTGATGTTTATGCAGCTGAGACGAGAAGAGGACAGCACAATCTATAGACAGTGGATTGCTCGTTAAGTGTAAAATACGTTGTGGTTGAAGCTCTAAATGTAAAACTCAGTCCTTGATCACTTTATTGTTTACTTTGTTACTGTACAATCGAAATTAGTGCAACTGCGCTTTAGTAACGCGCGCCATTGAGAAGGATTTATGGAACTCTACCGCCATCTAGCGGACAAAGTGTACTACCCACAATTACCAGTTAATAAACTGCATGATTTAGTTCATTTTTGCTCAGTGTGAAAATGTCCCTTGGTTCACTGGAGAATTTGAGCACACCTCAAGTCTTGTTCAAATTCTAATATATTCAACCTGCACGTCCATGGCTATGTCTTAATAAAGGTTTAAGACTCCTAAAATGTCTTCTTTTACAGATAGTGGGGAGTGCACCTGGACACCAGGCCCACCAATACTTGTTTCCCAGCAGTCAAAGTTGCAGTCTTTCAGCTCCTGGATCGTAGTCTGGACTATAGCAGAATCCGTTTCTACAAATGAAACACAAGTCATAATTGTATTTACTTAGAGTGGGCACGTAAAATCGGCATGAGGATAAGCCCTGAAAAGTAGACTCAATTTGTGTTTATCGTGATGATCTTCCATACTAAACGCAAACTAGAAGGATGAAATTTAAAAAGTGATGTGTTTATCATTTTGATCTTCAAAGCAGTTTGGATCAAATGAATTTAACATCCTCGATTTTGATCCATCTGCAAGAACTCCTTGTTCCTGGCTCCTTGTTGTGGCACATTCAAAACCAGTAACTTAGGAAAAAGATGATGACCTCAAAAAACATTCTGACAAGAAAATTACAACAAGAAGTGAGATTTTAAAACCTTAAAAGTTTATGATATTTAACCTCTCAAGAGATGAAATCAGCCCCAGTTTTGAAAAGCACATTCGGTGGAAGTTTGAAAGCGTAGTTATTACTCTGCCATGTACAGTTCAACTCTGGGTCGTTCAAGGATACGCAAGCAAGCTTATCAGCTAATAACATGTTTCCCAACAATGCGCTTGATCCACGAATCACTCTTTTTCATAAACTTCAAGCACAATTTAACTTTTAGACGGCTGGTTAACTAAAATAGGGACTTGACGAGGTATTTTATCAAGAAATTTCCAAATAGAAATGTTAAAACATCAATTTTCACACTTTCAATTTGCATGACATATGCCTGATTTTGTGAAAACACAAATATTTCTACACATATATAGCTTTTACTTAGTTTGATCCCCTCTCGCATATTTTAAACACAAGTACACTCACACTTTTTACACACATTGTAAACAACAATGAACTAGAACAGAAATAAGTTGTGAGCATAAAACACTGTAGGTATTTGTAGCTTTAGGGTGTGCATGCGTGTCTGGGTGTAAGCTGTGGCTGTCAGCAGCTGCAGCATAAATTACTTCATTGTGTTTATTTTTATTCTTCTGGTGTTTAATAGATGGCTGAAAATTGCACTGGCAACGGTGCCTCTCTCTTTCCCGCTAATGAGGGCATAACAAAATCTGTAAAAAACATCACTTAAAAACTATTGCGGGGGAAAACTTGACTGAATTTTCCAGACAACTAGCAGCGACCTACCTGGTCTCAGAAGAGTGATGCCACAGCCCCCTCCACCTGCGCCTGTTAGTTTACTGTGGAGACCCCTGGCGAGTGTGACCCGACAGAGTGTATCCAGGGCAGGATGCCCCACCCCCATCACATTCAAATGATGTTGGTTGATATCAATGAGCTCCTATAAGTGCAACGACATGAGACACGCGGAAAACTCCAGACGGATGGTAGCACTGACTTGAAATGTGAATATTCTGAATTGCTAACATATATTTACAAAAATAATGATACTCATAATATCTATCATCCAAATTTCATTTAAGATTTTTATGATGGCAAGTTTGATACATTAGAAAAAAAAAAAAAAAACACATACCTCTAATACATTGTAGTGCTCTCCCGTGATGGGCTCACGCGTCATCTCTAGAAGGACTTTCTCACAAGTGCAGGAAATAGCATCAACTGAGTCGAGCACAGAGGTCAAAATAGCAGGAAACTATAGAAATTGGGGGAATGAAATGTTAATATTCACTTCAACTTAGATCGGGCACAATTTTAAAGACGTTATAATAGACTTATTAAAAAAAAACTGCGGATTAAACTGCACTCGCCTGATCACAACACTGCCACAACATGCGGGCGAAAGTGTGCACACCTGCTGCTGTCGCCAGGGCAACAGCACACAGGGGTACCGTCTAAGAGTTTAATTTCAATATTTTATGACAGCACTCAGTACTAAGCTCCGGAGTATGTGCCACACAACAAAAATGTCTTTGATATCAATTATAACATTGCCATGTAACGCACGGGGGAGAAAACATTTAGTACCTTGTTAATTTTGTCCTTCACCCTGGCAACAAGTACCTTGGTGCTCCGTGGCACTTTAGTGTTGGTGAGGAGAATTCTTAATAATGGCACCCTGGAAGTCAAGCAAAACGCAAATAGAGAGGTGAGCTAAAATTGTTCTTTGTGTGCCCTGCCGAGGTGACAATTTATTCCCTATGACATTCATTTTGGGGAGTAAAATATGCGCTGTCATTTTATGAACCTACTCTGTGGAGTTTAATCAGTGCCGCTACCTGCTCAGTGGTATTATCCTCCCGGCCAAGAACCTCAGCATGCCTCCTGCACAGAAACAAATCAGTCATTAAAAAGATAATCATCTGATGATAATGAACACTGGTGCTGCGCATATTACTCCGGTGATTCCATTAAAAAACGTGTCCGTGGAGGCACAATGGTGTCACAAAATAAGCACTCTACCATACGGCAGGCCTCACCCCATGTCCCCACAGCGTTGTCTACTCCAGAAGGATTGCCGTGGATGATCGTTTCTCCTTGGAAAGCCCAACTGTTGATCAACTCCAGGTCCTCTTGACACCATCTGCAAAGATAATTTGCAATATTTTCTATAATAATATACCAGAGCAAAGCACTGGGACGGTACAGGAATTCTGAATAAATGATCGTTTTGTGACCAACGCTGTAATAAACCTGTATGTCATAAAAATATTCATTTAAAAGACTTCTTCTCTATTTCATCGTGAATTACAGAACCAATCTTAGCACAAATGAAATCATTTATTTCCTCACTAACTCAGTTAAAAATAAGTGTCATTTTTTTCAAAGTACTTTTGAAGACATAGTTAGGGTTAAGCTCTTTCTTTCTTTATATTGACCCCAAATGTAAATAACAAAATATAGAATGATTAAACTACTTTATTTGACTGTATTTGAGTACGCAACATGAAATGAGTATGACTAGCTGCTATGATTCCACTTTTATGATGTAGCATATGTGAATACCTGGAAGTGTGTTCCCACTCTTTGAGAGGGGCGGGAATGGTTCCACTTGCACAAAGCAAAGCTGCAGCTAAACACACAGAGTAGGCTGCACTCGAACCAAGTCCTGCTCCGGTCGGCAGCTCTGACCACACAGATATTGTCATGCTTGGCAGTTCACTATATGTGGAGGAAGGGAAAAAAAAAGTCGCTTGTGTGAATAAGAGCCTGCTTTTACAGTGAGATTAGTGGAAATGTCATTCACCGTGAAAACACTTCATTGACTTTTTCTGCTTTTAGAAAAAGTCATTGGGGAATATTTGCAGTATATGATATTGAGGGAGTTAAACAAGGAGTGTGTGCGCGCGTGTGTGTGTGTGTGTGTGTGTGTGTGCGCGTGTGTGCATGTGTAAAAAAATGTTGTTTTTTTGAGAATCTATGAACATTCTCTGCAGATATTTGTTATCAAGCTGTTACCTTGAAGTAAACACAATCAGTGTTTGTGAAATTTTACGATAAACATGTTGGACTGCTGAAAGGAATCCAGAATAAAGTGAAAAAACAAAACACTGAACTGGATGTTATTTTCCTTTACTGCCTTCACTGCAGGAGTCTGTGTCTTAATCTGTATAGCGGCTAAATAGTGTTCTGGACCCATTTGTGAAATGTGTCAACTTTGTACAAGTAAGGGGACCGCACCATCCCCAGCGTGTTAGCAGACTTTCAGTGTCAACTTCAACAACGCCCGTCACAGATCCATGTTAACTGACCAACACTGCACTGACAAAGAAGGGGGACTAACTACCCACTCAAATTGTTGAGTTTTTCTACAGTGTTGCCTACATGCATGGTAGAGTTGAAAGCACTTCTTTAAGCATGCAATTGCGCATAGGAACCAAATAGAAAATGAGAAGTGCAGAAATGTTTGAGATTGTTTATTTTGATGGCTAACAATTATGAGTTGAATGTTGGAAGTGATCATTTTTTTCAAAATATTCAATAAGGTGATGCAACGTGTGTGCTTCCTTTCCTATGAGGTTTATACACTACAGACAACACTTCAAAGAATATACAGGTAGCTGCCCCAAAAACTCTATCCAGGTATTCCTGGCTCAGCCCCTCTTTTAAATTTTAGAATTCAATGTGGCCTGCAAGACAAAAAGTTACTTTAAGAAACTATTACCACAGGCAAACATGACTGCTGTGTGTCAATGGTAATTAAAATTCCTAATGACCTGACACTCAATCGAGCATCTCAATCTGTATCTTCATGGGTAATCTTCATATGCCGTCTGCCACATTTTTTATGGTGGCAGACAAACCTTCATAATACTACGAGGTACTACAACAAGGGGAACTCTACAACTTTTTTTTCATGAGGATTTGAGCAGCACATATGCATGTATTTTTGTCAAATGCCCTTTTAGTCATTTATGTAGTTTAGAACATTTGAAAGAGCGGTGTTTTTATTTTTGGTTTGGTAAGAACAAAGGCATCTTACCCTGATCCAAACAGGGAGAGGTAGATATAGAGGAATGCCAAAGTGGCCATGTCGCTTGTATCCAAGTTTCCATTTGCAGCGCCAACAAATTCGCGTAGTCTCTTTACAAGTTCAGCGTCAAGACGCTTTAATTCCTCCTGCTTGCCTGTTCAAACAAACATTACAAGCCAAAATCTATAGTAAGCAAACGTATTCATAAGATGGCAATGATCCAACATGCAGTTTAAAGCCTGCCCTGAGTGATCAGGTAGCTGTGCCACAATATTGCGGAGGGAAGGACAGAATTTTAATATCAAGTCTTAATGAGTTTTTGTCAAGAATTTCTCTTAAGGTTATGGGATGGAAAATCAAAAATAGTGCTTTCAACAGTAGTATTCCTTACCACGTGGAAATGGGATAAGATGTTTCAATTCAGACGCATCCCAGCAGAGGAAGGCGTCAATGTTTGGGAGGTTGATGCAAACTTTACCCGTGTTGGTGGCTTTCAATTTCACATACGTTCTCAAATTCAAACTCACAGCGATTGCAACCTGTTAAAAACAACAACAACAACAAGACATTGTACGTGTCTCTGTTAATGCCTTCGGTCAGCAGTATTTGAAACTACTGTATTGACTATCTTAGATTAAAATGTCGCTTTATACGAATGGAGTTAAAACGTTATCTATACAACAAAGCTCAAAACGTTTCTGTAGCTTTGGCAAGCAAACATAGTACTTTTGATTCATTGCCGAATTACCTTCCCGTGCACAACTGCGTGTTCACCATGTAGAATTGCCTTTCCCGGAGCAGATATGATGCATTCCCCCACGTGCATCTTTTTTCTCAAAAATAAAGTGTCCAGGCAACGCAGATAGATGACCTGTGGAAATATATACAGCTAAATGTTATCCTCTTTTAAGGTGAAACATTCGTCGATTCTATCTACAATGCTTTCATCGAAGCTCAACGAATATTTGACAACTTCGTAAAAAATAGTACGTGAATAAAAGTACTACTGCCATGAGACAGGATGGTTTTCGGTGTTTTGTAATGACGCAGGCAGCTAAAAATATTGTTAAAGACACAGCTGATATGACGAAAACAAACCAGGAAACCTTTCGCAAATAATAACCAATCAGCTTCAATCCCTTCTGAGTTTGTTATATTTTTAACCAATCACCTTCCAGGTTTTCACCATCATCCGCTGAGTTATCCAATCGTGCGATTAAAAAGGACCGCCTATGAAGGGCTACGGAAAGAGAGAGAGTACATAAAACTCAAATTTATAAACATGGCTGCATTTGTGTGCAGACCTTCGAGCTTGTCTTGTCTTTTCAATACTGTCAGGCGAATAAGTAGGCGACAGACAAGGGAAACATCTTTCCTTTGGAGAAGGTTGTAGAACTGTTATGAAATGTTATGAAATGTTGTCTTAGTCCCTCAAATACCAGTCACGTAAACGTTAGCTTTTGACATGAATTGGGTGTGAAGGTATACTGTATATGAAAAAGCTATCGAAAACAGCATTGCCAGGAAGCCGGTTTTAGCACCAAATGCCATAATTTGCGTTTTTTCTTCAATCATTTAACACTGTGTTCGTCTTTTATTTTCACAGTTACGCGACAGATCGAGACAACAGAGTTCCCAAAATCTATACAAAAACAGGGGACAAAGGTTGTATGAAACTGCAACTTGAGAAAAAAAATATAGGCACGCCACATGATGTAAATACTGACTTGTTTTGGTTTTGCCTCACAGGGTTTTCAAGTACATTTACTGGAGAAAGAAGACCAAAGGAAGATCACATTTTCGAAGCTTTAGGAAACACAGATGAACTGTCTTCAGCAATCGGGTAAAACGCAACAGTACTGCACACCTACAATACTGATCATTTGTCTACTATATTGATCACATTGTATAAACATTGCAGCTTAGCCAGAGAATTTTGTCTAGAGAAAGGCCATGCGTTCACGTATCAGCTGGATAAGGTGAGATTTATTAATTGCTTCTTCAGTGAGGCTTTAGTTCACTGAATTAACAAATTTTGTTACCAATCAGATACAGTGTGTTTTGCAAGACGTCGGCTCCAATATCGCCACTCCTCAATCATCAGCAAGAGAAAGCCATCTAAGTAAGTACTACATGTATTTGCTGCTTATGTCTTTACTTAATTGTATTCGTTCTAAATCTATCTTCTGTTCGACAGCTCGGACAAAATTCCCTGGAACACCAATAACAGATTTGGAGGGTTGGATTGATGCTTTCACAGAAGAACTCCCACCTTTAACAAACTTTATTTTACCTGTAAGCCCAGCTGTTTCTCTTGTCCGACTATCTGCATGTTTTGTTTTTGACACTTGTGCACATTAACAGTCTGGAGGAAAGAGCAGCGCAGCTTTACATGTAGCTCGGACAGTCTGTCGCAGAGCCGAGCGCAGGTCAGTTTAAGCACTTTTTTTTTTTTTTTTGGTGGGTCGGGGGTCATCTACTGTCATTCCAAGTGTTTTAACGTTTTTCTTACTACAGCGTTGCTCCAATCGTGCGTTCTGGTGAGGCTGATCCAGATATTGCCAGGTTTTTAAACAGGTAAATAATGCACACACGTTTGCAAGATCATGGTCTTGTTTTTCAACCTAAATATGACTGTCTCGGCATTTTTTACAGACTAAGCGACTACCTTTTCACTGTGGCCAGATATGCCGCCTTAAAAGAAAACAGCAAGGAAACCATTTACAGAAGACCTGAATGAGACTTGATAATAAAATACAATCTTATTTTGGCTGTGCATATATGGGCGATATTGTGTAAATATACATGAGATCAAAATTTTATTGTTGTTGCATCTTTGTACAAAGCTTTCAGTGAGAATACAAAACTTTAAATTTGGCATCCACTTACATTCTTACAACACATTTAAGTTTTGAGTCCTCTGAGTCTTCAGTTGTTGCATTTAGTGATAGATATGGCAACTTTTCATTCCATGTACTTTTTCCTCTGGATTTTATGTTTTTTTTTTTAATTATTATTTTTACAACACTTTGAAATTCTAGAAAAATTTGATTCCAGTTTAATGTACAGGTCACAGGATTTGACACCAGCCCTGGCTTTTCCAGGAGAGACTGCTGCCCCACGTTATGAGGGACAAATTGCGGTCATCATAGGGTGGATAGCGCAGGGAGGTGACACATTCCAAACGTGTGCTTCTTAGCAGACATGACTTCCTATGAGAGAATGTATCAAAGCTGTAGCGTCCATGGTAAGAACCATTTCCACTGGCACCTGTCCCCAAAACAAATTGGTCACATCTGACACAGGTACATTGCCAGATTGTTTCATAACGCATGCAAACTCACCAACTCCACCGAAAGGTAGAGTCACCATCAGACTTTGGAGGGTGCTGTCGTTGGCACAAAAGCTTCCACTTGAAGTTTCACTCATGATTCTTGAAATCACCTGCATTTTTAGTCAGACATTGCCACGTGAGAAAAGGAGAACCCACCATATGGCCACTCAGGAATGTCCATGGTGGATCCTCTCAAGTCGAATGCTACTTAGTTTATAGTACAACTGCATTCCTCCTCGCCAAAACATTCACACAGAAGAGTTTGAACTGAGTCAAGAGCATTACGTCTGCCTCATACCTTGCTGTTGTTGGAATACACATAGACACAGAGGGCTTTCTCTTGTTTGTTGATGAAGGCTATCGTCTCATCGACATTGTTTACAGAGAGCACTGGAAGAACTGGGCCAAAAAGATCTTGTTGCATGATGGGGTCTGACTCATCCACCTCTGTCAAAATGGTCGGAGCTTTGGAGAAAACAAACAGTTTAGTCAAACATTATTGACACGATCCAGTTTTAAATTTTGAGTGGGCTTTTACCAATATACTTCTCCGCCTCTTTCACCTGTCCACCTAAGGCCACCTTGCCAGATCTCCACAACACGTCACGTGTACGGTTAAAGGTGTCAAGATTAACCATGCGGCTGAAGCTGCTGGATTCTTTGGGATCAGAGCCGTAGAATCGCATCAGACAGCACTTCAGTGCCTGGACTAATCGTGTTTTAACATCTGAATGGCAGAGGATGTAGTCAGGGCCCACCAAGCTTTGCCCGGAATTATGAAAACGGGCCCAGGCAATGCGCTGGGCTGTGACTGTCACGTCACAGTGTTGGTCTACGTAACATGGGTTCTTCCCACCCAGAACAAGGGTGATCGGTGTCAAGTACTGAGCCGCAGCTTGGGAAATTCGAATTCCTTCCTCTCTGGTACCTAGATTTTAACATTAACATAAAGGGTTAATATTGTATGCCATCAATGTATTGAAGATAGGATGTAATGCGTCACTGTATGTACTCTTACCAGAAAAGAAGACATGATCAAATTTAAGTTCCACAATATCAGCCACGTCATTCGTGCCTGCAAGAATTACATGGAAGCATTCCTTGAGGAAAACAAGAATTGTAAATCATTACATTATAATTATGTATGATGAATCATTTAATGAAAAGAAAGTATCATGAATAGAGGTCAGAACTAATCATTTTCTTAAGACAAGCGATGTCTTCAATTGGTATGAAAGTCAACAAAACCTCATTATAGTGTAGTACAGTTCAACACTGCAAAGTCACATCTGCATTAAATCAACAAGTTAAAGAGACACCTGACATTGGCATTCAAAACTGAGCATCATTATCCTTAGAAGATCAAATAGACAACCCTATTAGATCTCATGCAGTGTCTTCAGTCATGTCGAGACTCAAGTAGAAGCATGCATAGAAAATATGCAAATCTCTTTTCAAATCATTCCAAAAAACAATGGTGTTCTAGTCGAACTATGATAGTGATATTGCAGCTAATAATTGCCGCCAACTGTTGCTGTATGCATGAATCTACCTCAACAAAATTTCAATGACAGGTACACTTAAATGACAACAGCAAAACAGCAGCAGAAAAATTGTACTGTACATAATAATTTAACATAGCATAAGGCAATTAAGTGTTGTGACTATTACACTGGGACCATACAGCATTGGTTTTCCTTTCATTGATATCCGCCCAGGCCATGAATTCCATTCTACACAGGACAAAGGCGGCCGTAAGAAAAAGTATCCTGAGTGTCATATGCAGCCCATGCTTTAAGATGGAACCCAGGGGCAGCAAATACAGCAAATAGCAAATCCAGGGCCCAAAATTGAACCCTGTAGAACACCATACATCAGTGGAGTAGAGCGGAACTCAGAGCAATTAGGGCTAGTATTTTTATTTTTTTTTAAAGTCTGCCAATTATGTTCTAAACCACTCTAGAGCTGCAAACAAACCATCCTGCGGTAATAGTACTCACATTATCCAAGTAGGTAGGAATGAGACGCTGGAGAAGTCCTGCTGTGTGAGCCGTGCACACTGAAGGACTGATGATGACACAGTTACCTGTAAAAATAATAAATCCTGTGTTCTTTTAAAATATGATACTTGGAATGCCACGCGTGACTGTACCTGCTGCAATAGCTCCAACCAGTGGCACCAGGCACATTTGGACTGGACTACACCAAGTCCCCATGATAAATACAACGCCCAAGGGTTCGTTTATCACAAGACACTCATCCAGAGGAGTGGACTGAGCCATGGAGACATATTCAAAAGTTAGTCATTAAAACTAACTTTTCAAGCAATGAGGCGATCAGGTCACTTGTGGACGAACCGGGAAGAAAACAGTTCAAGCCTTCAAGTGTGCAAGGCAATTTTCACGTTAATCTTCTTTGACAAAAGAATGTACCTCTTTGTAGCAATCCGATGGAATGTTCCTCACCAAAAGGTTGCTGTGCAAATCATCTGTAATCCCAATAATGTTTTTCATAACAACAAACCGGTCTCACCAGGTTTCTTTCCAACTTCTGTGGCTCCATCCACTTCCTGAGGTTGCAGATAGCATGAAGAGCCTCATTTTTAACCGGAATCAACTCTGACACAATGGTCTCAAATCGTGGCTAGTTCAAGACAAGAGATTATTAACAATGATGATAATAAATAATAGATTTGTATTCTTGATTGGGGTGGGGATCACAACAACTCACCTTGTGAAGATCCCTTCTGAGAGCATCCACAAAGTCACACTCATGTTCCTCGAGCATTCTCACCAAAGCCTCCAGTTGGGCCAGCCTGAAGTTTTCCTTGATGCTGCGCCTGGCCTGGAAGGAGACTCGGGCTCTCTTGAGCAGCTCTTCGTACTGCAGCGGGGACGTCTTCAAACACGGCTCGCCCAGCCTGGTCCTTCAACATCCAAAAGGCGCTCGTTAACTCAGAATCACGTATCAGAGTCAACGCTACATTCAGGTTAGTGTGACCCCACGCTACCTCCTGCACGTTAAACGGCCATTCCTTTGACATGCAGCGCAAGCCTTTCCCTTTGCACTCGTGTCATTTCTACTAAACTCTCCAGTGCTGGACTTCCTCATTGTAACCGGTAAACTTGTGAAGTAAAAGCCCGACTAGCAGCGGGCATAGTGAAAATCCCGATAAAGCCCTTCAGCTAGTCAGGTGATGCACACAACTAAAGGTCTGCATTAAGGGGGAGGTCAGTCACACTCGGCATCACATGCAACTTACTCACCCGGCCACCGCATGAACTAGTGAGGAAATTATTCTTAAACTCACCACCGTAGAGATTTGAACCAGTTGCCAGGAGAAGGGCTTGCTTGGCTGCTCATGCTTTTATTGCTGTTCAGAGCTCTGTGGGTCTCATGAAACATGTCACAATGCAGGGACCTGGGGAGGATTTGGATATACTGTTCACAGCATAATCCACATTATTCAGGAAAAGCTCCCGACGTGCTTCTCAATCCAACAGCGTCCAGTTTTTGTTTAGATGTGTTGGCGTGCGGCGTTGCACTCTCATGCAGCAGCTGCTTGCAATTAGACATGATTGACTTGGAACGAGGAAGGGGGCGAACACTTTGGCGCAAAAACTTTATATAACACCAGTGTGCATGATTTAACATGACAAGAAAACATATCTTACATACATGGACACATTTTACACAAGAATCGCTCTTTATACACATTACATAGTGCATTCATCTTGAAGGACACCTTTAAGACGATTTCATTCGCATGAAGAGGGAACAATGCGGTGTGCTCTCACTGACAGTCGCTTACATGTATACTCTTCTGTTGACGTCATATTAAATCACTGACCGAACTTGTCTTTTGTCTCTCGTGAAAACAAACAGCGCTTCTGTATAGAATTTTGTATCCACGCTAAGTTCACAGGTAATTTAGGTCTCATTAGACTGGAAAGATATACAGTAATACAGTTTTATGTCAGTCAGTTCTACACAATTTAGCCCTAGGGCGAGCAACTGCATTTGGTTATTTTTCGAGTATGCTGTAAAATCTGATGTCTCTCAATTAATTGACAAGATTAAATAAAATGTTAGGTAAATAAAAAATATATATTATACATGATTAAAAAAAATTAAGCATTTCTTATAACATCATCTTACATGAA
Organism: Hippichthys cyanospilos; assembly: GCF_059441005.1. Lineage (NCBI taxonomy): Eukaryota > Metazoa > Chordata > Actinopteri > Syngnathiformes > Syngnathidae > Hippichthys > Hippichthys cyanospilos. The sequence goes on along the minus strand of NC_142369.1, from coordinate 25,188,949 downwards.
ATTCAATTGTGTAGAACAGAGTGACAAAGAACAGCCACTATTTCGTTATTGTGTCTTTGAAATTAACACAATAAAGGCAATCATTGTAGGGTATGCTGCTGGGTTACTGGGCAGGTATCGCAAAGGTTCTATTTTTGAGAACTTACCCTTTTGGAACCTGGAGTATTAGGTAGTGCACATTTAGGTACACACACACAGCTCAAATGCCAGGTTTATGTGATACAAAAAAAATGACCATCATAATTTTTTCAAAACATTTTCTACTAGTAATATGAACTACGACCTGTACAATCTAACTGAATCTTTAAGCATCTTTTCAGAGGTCTATGAAAAATAAACAACTCATGTGGTTGCACAAGCGTGGAAGAAGCTTTTGATTTACTTTATTATGTAACAAAAACCTGGCATTTGAACAGGGGGTGTGCGATTTCAACAATAGCCACTGTTTTTTAGGATAAATTTGATGTTGATTTTGTGAACAAATTCCTTTTCTATTTAGAACTGTTGCCTTTTAATCCTAAATGCATCGTTTTCCCACAAGTTGCTGGTTAGTAAGAGAGTAGTGTTGACAGTAATGGGGGTATGAAATGACAATGGTGGTTTTTGTTTGTTTGTTTTTGCATAATGATGAATTTGGTTGAGATGTTTATGCTTTAAAAAGCCTTCTTTGAAAGTTGCGTTTCTATTTCTGGTAAGTCCTAGACCAAGACACTTAGCCCTGAAAGCCACTCAACAGCAGAAACACTTTACCGCACATTACCACCCAAAGGAACATGGAGCAAGTAGTCCAATTAGGCTGGTGATCCAGTCCATGACATCATGTTGAGAGGCTTGTTAGAAGTGATAATTCTTCACAACATGGCTTGGAAAGTCCATAGAGGATGCAGTCATAGCCTCACGACTTCTTGTGTTCTAGTTGTAGTGGTATTACAGTGGTTGGCTTTCAGAGAATAAGACCAGCCCCTGCTCCTATGGCTTGTTTCCAATTTGTAACATTATTGGTTTCACTTGGAATAGGTGAATAGGTCAAGGTGATAGCAATGGGAAGATGGCGATACACGAGGCACTCGGCATTATTTACACGGTGGGGTGAATAAAGTTCGGGTTTTCTGGGATGAAGTACAAAATCTCCGTCAAGGGAGATGTGACAAGTCATTTCCAGGCATTTGAAAAAAAGATGCAAAAGTAGACATCGCTTCGGTATTTGGGAGGGAAAAACTACAGATGGGTTTTCAGGTCCAGAAATTCTTGTGCTCCACCACGAATGAAGCAAATTCACACGATCATAAATAATCATAATCAATAATCATAAACAGTCCTTGTCTTTAAGAGGGAGGACGGGGGAGTTTTCCATTCTCGAGACAGTGATTTGGCTTCTACTTTGACAAATTCCATTTATGCATCGCAAAACCCATTAGGACTCATATGATACCTTCTCAAAGATGCTTGGATAGCAAAGTTCAAAATTTTAAGTGCATTACCACTGCATCTCTTTGTTTTTATGCATCTAATGGCTTGCATTGCATCTGTATTGCTTTCCAGTTCTCATATGGTAGGAGAGTTCGATCTAAGAAATATGATGTTAAGCCTGAGAAACAGAGATCTAGTAACTCTAAATATGGATTTGATGTAGTTAAACACTATACAAGGCCTTGAATTTCATGTGTGGCAAGGGGAGAGGCCAAACTAGATTGTGCTGCACAAACAGCACCCCCCTGTTGCTGAAAGGGAGTTAAATATGTTCTGTGGCGTTAAAAAAAAAAGACAAAAGCAAAGTTTGCTGTCTTTCTTGATGGCTCCACTGTCGAAATTTCCTCAGACCAAGATAGGTTCCAATGTATCTACACCCTATTGCTTGGGCCAGGCGGCTTCATCTTGCGCAGAACTGTCCTTTTGAATAACGTGCATTACGAAAGCTCAAAGCCGGTGTTCATACTGATGGCGTAACGTAGCTTGTCACGCAAGATGCTCTTCTTGCTGTAGTTGGGCAGCTTGAGTAGGTTGAAGCATGTGGATGAAGTTGGCAGTCTACCACCGGGCTCCTTTTTACGGATCGTGAAAAAGCCTCTGAGGACGCTGCCAAGGGTGTCCCCTGTGTCCTAAACACACGAAATGAACATTCAAGTTTCACGCTACAAAGACAGACTGAAGATAAAAAGGATGGTGATTACGGTATACACACCCTACTCTGATCCACATTCGGAATGTGTGTTTCAAAATTTGGGAAAATCATTGTTAACGATTTAAAAAAAAGTTATACTAAGGATTGAATAGTTGCTAATCAACTTGAAGAAATGCCCGTTTCACTCTGTTTTTAGTAGGCACTCAGAGGAGAGCAACATTCAATTCTATTGTAAAATTAATGTGTATAAGCTTCTTACCCAGAACATGAGTGACATGACCGAAAAAAACAAATCTGCTTATTTTGCTTGATTATTATCATGTGCTAAATAGTTAAACTAGTGTGTACAGTTGAAAAAGAAAACTCAAAAGAAAAGCTAGTGTAGTTTTTCTTTGATGAAACCTGATTTAGTGCCATCATGCGCTCAACCACTTTTTTTTTCTTCTGTAGATAAATACTGAGCAACAATCTCACCTGATCGTCTGACACTTCCACGCAACGGATTGAAAAAGGTGGCTTGAGGTAGGCAAAACCTAGGAGAGGAGGTCTTGAGCAGCTGGTGACAAACTACGCAAGAGTAAAATGAGTTCAAGGCGACAAATTAGGATACAAATCAAAAAGCCGAAAAATGAGCTCACTTTGAGGAACATCGCCCTCTCCTCTGCTGTGAAGTCACTGGACAAGATATCCCACAGCCAGATGATGACACGATGGCTGCTGTGAAAACCTCCATAGTAGACTGTGTGCTTCCTAGATCATGACAACACAGAAACCATTTAGACTGGAAGAAACCAAAACAGATTGTGTAACAGTCACTTTAAAACCAAACCTCAAGACTTTTTTACATCGACAGCAGAACACTTTGGAAAACCCTAAACCGTGCAAAGATGGAGGAGGGTGAAGATGAAGTACGTACTTGAGGTCATCCAAGTCAATTTCAGCATTGTCTCCTGAGACTAGACGCTGAACCTCGGGTGTCGAAAACATGTGCAACCATTCCGGGTTGATGATGCTGCGAAAGCCTCGGATGAAAGCTGCCGTTTGCTCCTTAATCTGAGTGTGCATCCGAAAGTGAGCCATGAGGTGGATGTAGCTGAACCTGCAGAGCAAATGGGCCAAACTAGTCACAGTATCAATATGGGGTGACATTTTCAAGCCTTGTTGATGACTAACATACTTGTTCTCATTGGTGACAGGTATGGTCTTGCCTCCAGGTATCAACTCATGACAAACGAGCTGTATGGAAAAAAGACAGCAATTTATTGTGGCTGTGCAGTAGTTGCCCGCAGGTCATGCAAACTAAGTATAAACCAAAATTCTTCAAAAAAAAAATCTGCTTTATGTACATTTTTAATAGATGGCTGTTAAGACAGATAAGTGAATTTCATTATTTAAAATCAATATTTCGCTGGTTATCAATTTTCCACAATATTATGAAGGCAGTTAGACTTTGGAATAGTTTAATTTTTCCAAATGAGATATTGTTGTTATTGTTGTTTAAATGAAGTTGTCTACCGGTGTCCAAAACATACTCAGTACCGCTATTGATTGGTTTCAGTCCTTACCTGCCCCATAACATCTTCATCATATGATAAAGAGAGTCCCAGATCGCCCACATCACCATCATAGCGCTGTAAAACATACATACAAATTATATAGACCAGCGGGGTCTAACTCATTTTGGCTCAGGGGTCGCACGGAGGAAAATCTACCCTAGAGCGGGCCGAACAGGTAAAATCATGCTATACTGTATACCTAAAAAACAATTAGAGTTAACTCTATGTAGATTTTTGCTCTGAAGATTAGCCTGGATCCAAATACACCCCAAATAGCAGGGGTACACTGTAAATATACTGCTGAAATAAAAAAAATAATTTAACTACCATTAACTTCCTTTTGGATCGTTACATTTGTTCCAAAAATACATACTTCGTACATGAAATACAATGGAAAACAAACATCCAGAGGAAGAAAAATGCCCCAATCAAAATCTGTGGTTGTCCAACTTTGTAAACTGCAAATACTTGGAACAGAATAAAAAGGTGGTGTAGTGTCTCATTCTGGACACTGGGTGTCACTCACTTAATGATATACATTTAAAAAAAAATACTTATGAAAAAGAACTCATGACATCATGTCAAATACATTGGAGCTATGTGCTAAGCTGTTAATGATGTAAATTTAAAAAGAAATTTAAGACTGACTGTTTATGATACAACAGGGACCAAGAATGAATGTGGCCCAGATGGCGACCCCTGTCCATTAGGAATCTCCTCAGGGCAAATCTTCCCTGCACTGAGCAGTAGGCACAACAAAGCTAACGCTAACGCAAGTGTTCCTCTTTATGTCAGAGAAGCAATGAGCAAGCCATTTGGCGCAAGCACGGACATTGGTCACTTCAGCTTGTAAGTCGCAGTGCGCATCTTCGCATTGCTCGGAAAAATAAGAATTTTTGCGTATTGTTACGTTCACTGTTAAGCATGAGCAAGCCTGCGATGGAGGACTGATTTAGTCGTTATCAAGCACTAGCCTAAGTTGCTGCGGACAGCATCTTAGGACGACGCGCTTGTTAACCATTTTTTCTATTTTAAGTAGCAGTGCTGGTCTTTAAGTTGCTTGCAAAATTAAGATTTTTGCATCTCGTAATGTTTGTTGCAATGCACAAAGAAACCTGTGGATGAGGACTGAGTCAGTTTTTAGGAACAAGGTGAGTTGCGGCTGACAACAATGTACTTGTAAAGGTTTCTTTTTTCTTTCAATTAAAGAAGTGATCAGACAGAACCATATCTGCGTGAATCCTTATACACATGCAAGGGCATTACAGTATTATAGTAGTATTGCAGTCTTATTCATTTTTTTTCAGTACTTCACAGAATCATTTCGCAGGCCGGATCCGGCCCGCGGGGCGTATGTTTGACACACCTGATATAGACTCATCTATAACATGTGGGAGAATTAAAAAAAAAAAAGGCAAACCTTAATGGAGGTGAGATTCTTGTAAAATTCAGAGTCCAATGACGGTAACTCATCAATAGAGCTGTAGAAAGTGCTGTGGTGATGACCCAACACTTGACTGAGGAAGAAGGAAGCAAAAGGGACATCCACCACAATGCCCTATACACATAAAAAAAGAGCCCAATGTTACGCAATGTTCCGGAATGGGCATAAATATGAAAGCATTTCTGCATGTGCCATAAATACCTCATATATGGCTTTCCCTAACATCTTCCCCACAAACTCAAAGAGCTGCAGGTGGTTCTCATGGATGTAGGAAGTCGGTGAAGGATACAGCCTCTCATTTCCACTCGTGGTCTGAGAAGAACATGAAAAAAAGCGCAATCTGTTTGAAACGAGGATTCGAATGTTTTTGAAATGAATCGGTTACCTTAAATAGGTTGAGAGCAGGGTTGAACACTTTCTTGATGATTTCTTCCAGAAACTCCTTAAACACGCCATCTTGATCGATGCCCGCTTCATCTACTCCCAGGTCATTCACAAACTTCACACGAATGACGCCTTTTATGGAATTCACAGGTAAACGACGGAGTTGATCGTAGCCATCCTAACATGGGGGAGACTAAATTAATGGAAGCAGCAGAAAATGTGTCCGTCATTCGTCCGATTTATGTCCATACCTCTAACATGCGTGAGCGGCGGATGGTAATATGGGTGACATGTGGCGAGGCAGAGCTGGTTTCTATCAGCCCAAGATTCTCTTTTTCCTTCGTGACAATGTTCCTAAACAGCAGCACCCTCTGAAACGACGAGAAAGCGACACATTCATGACCTACGTAGGTACAAACTTTCTGTATATGTCTGACCTTTGTCATGTCAAGAATGATGCATTACTTTCTCCTCTGTCTCATTTTTTTTTTAACCATGTGTATGTTACGGTGATATAAGAAAATATGGGCACCCCAGATCACTTTCAAGATTTACCTTTAGAAATTAGAGCAGCAATTAATACAGCATAGGCCAAAAGTTTGGAAAATTAGCTAAATCGTGAAATTGAACTTTTGCACAAATAGTCGAGTTGATAAGTTATAATAAAAAGTGATAACTCATTAAAGTGATGTTTTATGTGAGTAGTCATTTTGAGCAGTAAAAAGGTAATATTTTATCTAAAAATTATGACAATGTCATTGGGATTGGATATCTGAGAAAAAAGGGGAAAATATGCCTTTGGGATTTGGGGGAATTTTTTGGTTTTGTTAGGTCTATTATGTCAAATAAATTGATTAAAATTCGTATTTGCAAATAGAATGGAGGTAATGTATCATCAAGCTCAACGTGTCCGTAGATACTATAAAACAGTGGTCCCCAACCTTTTGTTGGGGTTCTGGCTGCTCTAAAAACCACATCATCCTTCTCACTATGTATGTAATATCAACAGCGGCCAGAGGCGGCGCCAAAAAAACAAAGATCAAGCACAATGGTATGAACTGGAATTAAACTAAATCATCTCTAAAACATTATTGCGGGTGCAGCCCACACGGGCGGGTACCAGATGATCCGCGGACCTGGGGTTGGGGACCACTGCTATAAAATAATACAGTATTAGAACTCACATTTTTATGTGGAATAACATGTGGGATATATTGCAGTATCAGCTGGGCTCTTTTCTTGCCTTTCTCAAGCTCTTGGAACAATAAGCTGGGCTTTAAGTCCCTGAATGCAACAGATGGAAGATAAAAAAGATGAGCTTTTCAAAATAATCCGTTTCAAACAGGGAGACACAAGCCCAGGTTGTATTTACTTTCGTAACCAGTGGTCATCAAGAGTAAATTTTCGTCTACAGTCACGTTCGTAAAGCACCATCAGCCATCCGTGAACACTGTGGAATAATTCCAGTTTCTCCCCCTTTGCGTTCTCTGTTAGACACACACGAGTAAGTTTTACAACAAGGAATGTCTGTTAGAACATTAGGTAGGATTACAAAATAGAATATGCTTTTTTATTTCTCATTTTGCTTCATGCAGCAAATGCTCGATTTAATAAATTAAATTATAGACTGAATCTCTCACAGGGGGAGGGATTTGATTTTACTCAGGAACTTTTGTAACAGCAACTTAATACATTACCTAATTAAACAGTCTGTCTGTATGCACTACATTTTAGAAAACTTCTTTGTTAATAATACTGCTTCATAATTGCTTGTTGATTTTTCATAATACTGAATAATTCCAAACAAAAACTTTCTCATACCCATGCAAATGTACAGTACTGACAGCAAACTAGATCCCTCACCTAGGATGCCATCCCATATCATCTTGTACACAAATGTGTTAAGAAACGAGGAAATAGTGATGAGCTCCTCTATTTTGAAGGAGGTTTGTTCTTCATAGACTTCGATGTCATCCAGGATTCTGAAACATATTGACAATAACTAATGGATTCAAAACAGTGCAGCAAAACAAATCACAAATAATTACGTGATGAGGTGCCGTGAACAGTCACAGAAGAGCATGAGCATAGACAGGAGCTGCTTGGACTCTTCGGTGTCATTGTTGAGACACTCCATAAAAAGTTTGAGACCTCCCTGTGGGCCAAGTTCACAGATAAAAGCCCACAACTTGGGCAGGAGGTCATCAAGGTGTGTCAGACCTACAAATAGGAAACGCAGCATGGTAACCCTTCATGTATATACGTCCCCAAATATTTAAACAAATTATTTAGGGGTCAATGCACTCACCAGTGAGAATCTGGAGCCTGATTTGCGTGAGTGTGGACAGAGCACTCTGGTAGAGCACACAAATACTGCACACCTTCTGAACTTCAGCCGAGTCCACACGCTTTCCCCCGACCGGCTTCAAGATGTTTCGGACAGAAGCGGACTTCTGAAAAGCTCGCTTAAAGAGGCCTGTGAATAGAGGGGCAGCCGGTTCAGTCGTTCCTCCGTCCATTCCCTTTACCACCACAAATGGCCATTCGTTTAAACAAATGTGGATTCATAACTCACTTTTAACCGGCATGTTATTTTGCGATGTGCTTGGTTGTGCGGTTGATGGAGTGGGGTCCTGACTCTCTAGCTTCTTAGATAGGACGTCACTGAAAAGGGTTCGAATGACGGGCACGCCCCACAGATATTGCAGCTGCTTGGTGACCAGTGGCATTGATTCATTAAGACTACAAGAAAAAGGGGAGCAAATGGGAAATTCAGAATCTTTATAGACAGTCAGCATACAGTATACATTCAGTGGTCACACATTAGGTACACCGGCATAATTTGATCAAGGGTGTGCACCCCACGATTCTCAAGTGCTATCTTAGTGGCTCACTGGAGCTTTTCAAAATCATAAGAAAACGGAAAAAGATGGGGCGCATATGTTTTAATATGTTTACAAAGATGACAAAAACATTCACGTTTTCTAATGCTGTCAAAATGTGTAGAATATTACATTTCAATATTTCTGTCAACGGATCTGCCAATGATTTGCATCATAGCCTGCGGCGAACGTTTGTTTCACCCCAGCATGGTACCAGGTAGGTGGCTGTGAAAAGACGGGTGTTTGACAGGCACATATTTAGTAACGAATGGGCTGTTTTGTCATGGGGATGATTTTGTGTTCTGTTGTTCAGGTTTGAGGATGGCGTTCTGTTTTGTTGTTGTTTTTTCAAAAATCTGATTCCAATATACAGTAGCTATTATAAACACTTACAGCATGTATTGCCTCCATTATACGGCTTATAGGAAGCTTTAATATTTTTTGCAGCTCCAGAGAGATCTGTTTTTCGTTTGTTTTTGGTTCAATCTGGCTTTCAACATTTTGGGTTGCCACCCCCACCTTTATTCAAACATTCATCCATCCATCCATTTTCTAGAACCGCTTATTCTCACAAGGGTCGCAGGCTTAGGGAAGTAGTTGGGGGAAACCCTGAACAAGTTGCCAGCCAATTGCAGGGCACACGGTGAGGCGAATGTCCTATCTACCTATCCACTGACCCGCCCCTTTATTAAAACAATCAGTTAATATTTTTGTTGGATAAAACTGTATTGTGACATACTAAGAGTGATTTCCTTTTTTATTCAGCTACATGATAATGGGTACATTAATACTAGCCACACCTCTACGTATGATGCAAGACAATTCTAATCAACTACAAATTACAACAACAACATAATTAATCTTTAAAATTCATAAATTTTAGTCATTGTGTACTTGAGCAACCTCACACATTGGGCTCAAAATGATCATTGTAGCTGCTCCTCGCGACATCTAAGTTATAATACATAAATCTAAATGTGATTTCATGCAAAATACTGTGTAGTCTGGTATATGAGGAAAACTGATCGTGTTTTATTTTCTTCAAATAAAAACATGTAAAAAGTATCTTTAATAAAATGGGTAAGACAAAAATATATCTAATATTAACTTTGTTAAAATACTTCTTGTACACTATTTAAAAGTTATTTGATGGAATATTTTAACTGCTGGAATGATTAATTGCATTTCCATTAGTTCAATCAATTCCTAGTTCAAAAGGTTTCCTGTAATAACGAGTCTAGGTTCCAGAGTATTACCATTTTGCAATTAATCATAATACCCATCTGTTCATTTTCTATATTGGCTGTCTTCAATTAAGCTACCTAACTTTCAAAGCATTAAATCAACTAGTAAAAGGCTTATGAACAGCGTAGAAGACCTTTTTCACAACATTCACTTCATTTCAAGGTAAAACTAAACAAGAATGAAAGGTCTCTATTCCTCACCCATAATCTACAGTTTGCGAGAACCAGCCCAGGACCGGGTGCCAGTGGGTGAGGTTAGACTTTTTCTGGGACACGTATCTCTGGCAGTAGGACAGCATCTCAGTCAGGTCCTTCACAAAGCAGTTGGTCTCCGTCTCTATGATTCGCTCGTTAAGGAAACCCAAGTGAATCAGGTTACCTAAATTAACCCAGGGGGAAAAGAAGGGAATTATTCTCTCGCCTCTGAAGTTTCATCCGAATAAGCACAATACCTCAAATACTGTACCAAGTAAGCAGAGTGTGTGGCTTCCCTCAAGACACACACAGATATCAGAACACTGCTCCTCACGACTGAGAAACAGGATAAACTTCTTTAAAAGCCCATGAGTCTGGATCAAAGTGATACACTGTTGCGAGAGAAGCACAATCAAAACCTGTATTTTCAAGTATGTAATCGTATTAACAAGTATGTTATTTTATGTTTTTCATAGGTGGCTTCATACCTCTGGAGCGAGCATACACAGGTGCAAAGTCACAGCCGGAACTGACATGATGTGAATGAGGAATGATCTGAGCAAGTTGTCTGAGAAATGAGCAGCGATGACTGGTCTGATGTTAGAAAAGAAAACAGAAAAAGAGCAGAAAGAAACTGATATCAACACAACCGCAAATATAAATGTGATCACAATTTTGCCACCTGCAATATTTGCATCTCAAATGCGGTCTCTGTTGCATATCTAATCAAGCACTATCTCAACGAGCACTCAGCTAATCACCGGCTGGAAGATGCATGGAAAGAATTAGTGATCAACAACTTGGTCTCTGACTTGTTTCAGATTTAGGGCAAGTGATGGAACAGAAGATGAAAGCATGTTTACTCAGTCAATTTCAACTTTTTTTTTTATATATTGTTTTTTCATTTTTCTATTTTAACCTTTTCCTATATAACGGAATATTTATTGCAAATTCCATTCATTTATAATATTTTATTTTGCCCTGAAAACTGTTTACATGTTTGTTGAAAAGTAGCCTGATGAAAATACTGAAGTTTTACCTAACGTGGTAATTACTCATATATAATAATCATGATTGCAACACTGGTCAAAATAATCACGATGATCGTTTTGCCATAATCGTACAATCCACCTGTCCTTTTGTTTTCCATTTATCCTCACTCACCTTAGTGACAGAGTAAAGATAGCTGTTAAAGTGCCTTTTGAGAGAGCTGGTTTTGAACGAGCCAAGCCATTGGTCAGCAAAATCTAAAAAAAAAAAAGAGAGAAAATTGTCCTTTATGGAAGCTAGCAGTATTGTCTGGATCTGCAAGAATTATGTCGCAGTTTAGTCATGAGCAGAACTAAGAAAAATACAAGAAGTGGTATACTTGCACAAGATAATGAGATCTACTATATAACCTGAATAAAACATTTTGCACACCGCCTTTAAAATTAATAATCCAAAAACGGAATGACCTTTGTCCAGGTGTCTGGTGAATCATATCTACCTAATTTGCATACCTTTGGTTCCTAAAATGTGTTGCACAGTGCACTTAATTGTGTGATTTAGTGGTTCATTCTTTAAGTTATAAAGCCGTTAATACGTGGCAAATATTTGTGTTACTAGTAGTTTAATGTTTGCCTTTTTTAACGCATTTATGTTTTGTTATATGTGGCACTGTTTTTTGTTTGTTTGTTTGTTTTTTGTTTTTTTTTGGGGGGGGGGTTGCTGTTTTATTTTTTAGACAAACCATGACTTCAGGATATGTGTAAAATAGTGGCAGCCATCTCAATTGCGCTTCTCGGATGCAGTGCTCATCTGGGCATTACTTGTAAAATTAAGAATTTTTTAATAGTGACTGTGGTCAGTCTTATTTTTCTTTAATACTCCACCAAATCCTCTTGGAGGCCAGATTAAACTTGAAAGGCCATATGTTTGACATCCATGGCCTCAAGGAATTATGTTGGGTGTTTATATAATGACAACAGCCCAAATAGCGAGCCAATGTTTAAAATGTCTACACTTTATAAAAAACGTGGATTTCATTTCTTTGTACAAATGTACCAGATGTTGTTGCTAGGGAGTGAATTCTGCATGTAAAACGGAACCTGTAGTGTTGAATAGAATCCCTTTTGATTGAGATAACCCATGATATTCTCACAGATTCTCGTCAAAGCAGGTCGGAGAGCTTCTCCTGAAACAAAGATGGGGGAAAAAAATGCTCTGCCTGAAAATATCATATTAAATAATAAATAAATACTGCTCACGTGGTTGCTGGCCTACCTTTCCCTCTCACAATTCGCCAAGTTGATGTGTCGGTGAATGTGACCAGCATGGTGAGGTACAGCGTTACCAATTTGTTGTCCTGCAGTATATCAGGCTGGGAATCAGAAAAGAAAAACATCATGCACCTAATACCTTCAATACTGTCCTTATTGATCTTCAAGTCCTGAACAACCTTTAAGTTTTTCAGTAGTTGACAGCAGGTCCACAGCACATCTTTAATCTGTTTCAACCAAGGGATTGTGAGATCTTTGGAGAGTGCCAGAGACACATACCAAACCTGAGAGCCAAAAGTGAAAAAAGAAAAATTAATCAATATGACAAATTCATGTCTAGTAGTTTGGCAAAGGAACCAATCTAAAACACTTACTTTTGGCTCGTTTTCAACTTCCATGCTGGCAAGAATAGCCCTACTGAGCTTTTCAAACCTCTGTCCAAATAGCAAAATTACAGATTAAAAGTGGGATACGATATGAACAATGGAATCGTGCATATTTTTGATTGTGCAGACTTGCACAACATCCAACAAAGGTGTTTCTTAAATTTGATAAAACAAGGTAATTAAAATGGTAGTAACCACATTCAATATGATGCATTTCAGTTCTACACCTTTGTAACAGTAAATTAATAAATCCCATAAAGACACCTGCCAGTAATCGAAAAGGTGTTTTCAATTCATCTTTGTATGACTCTAAATATACGTTAAGAGTACCTAATTTTGTGGCTGGTCACTATATGTCTAATTGTCTTCAGTATGATGACACAAGGACATCAGTCTAAAACTTAAAAAAGAAATGTTGTTCTTAGACGTACTCACCATTTTATCCTCCAATTGGAAAATGAAGAGTAATTTACGGGCAATTTTAAAAATAGATAGTGCATTTCTTTTTGATGCTGCAGCAGAAGACTCAAAATAATCATCAACATCTTTCCTGGTGAAACACAAAAAATACAACTATTAACTCAATGCGAGAGATGATGTGGAAAAGCAGTTAGTTTTGCAAATGGACGATTGAGCAAAGAGAACCTTATTTGTTTCTGGAGTCTGCAGCGACACAGAAATCGTCTGACGAGTGCTTGGATGAGGATTGCTGCTCTCTCCTTCTCCTTCTGCCCTTTCCTTTCCTCTCTGGCCTGCCTGGCTTTATCCAGGAATTCAGATTTCGAGCTTTGAGGTGCACTAAACATTGTGCAGCCTTAAGAAGAGAACATTTATATTTGATACCATATAGCACACGGGAAGAAGAGATGCTGTTATCTTTTCACAACACTTACCTGCACTGCAGAAGTTCTCGTGGTAAAATCTTCTATGTGCCAGAGGGCTTCCCAAGTGCTATACATCCATAGTGATGTTATTGCCTTCGGGGTCCGATCAGCAGCAAAAGCCGATAAACAATCAATGTGGACTAACTCGCCATCTCTAACTAGAGGTGTGACACATTGATAGCGGAGCTAAAATTAGCTTCTACGGCTAATTCGTGTCGAATGTACATGAATGTCGCCTCACAGATGAGCTGCCCACGTTGTTTTGTTGGTAATTAGCATAATTTTAACATGAAGGTCAATCTTCTGCCGATGACAGTCGCATAAACAGGAGCTACATATTATTTTAAGATGTAAACAATGAGAGGAGAGCTGAACACGACCTGAGACCATTAATCCACGGTGTCGCATTGAAATGTTTCCGGGTAGCATCCCTTTCACATTATCAATAATTAAGATGTAACAATTATCTACCTGAACAACGTGATGTGCAACTATTGAAAAATCAAACGCAATGTATAGGCGGTGGATGAAGCTTTTAGATTCGCGTGTTATGGTGTGATTAGCGTGGGATATTAATACTGTTACTCCTTCATTGCTGAAAGGTACCTGGGCAGATAACACAACTGTATTTAAATATTACGGGGTTGAAATGACGAAACCGAGTGTTTGTTTGTAATGGGGATCTGTCACGTAACAAATAACACAATTGTCTTCACTACAAACTTCAATGGTTTACGACAGTGTGATCCAAAACAAATCTGTACCTTTAAGAAGTAAAACAGAACGTTGACGTCATTTTCAACTGCGTAGCTATGGACCGGAAGGAAGTGGGTGACGCTGACGTAGGTTAGCAAGATACGTTTTCCAAGTCTGCCGTGGCTTCTATGGTAAATATATGACATTTTTCATTTTAAATCTTCCCTCGTCGCCACCACTAGGTTTATGTAGAAAACGATGCATCAGTTCCGACTGTCACTATGAATTCCCCCGCTTTTTTGAGTGGATAATTGTCATTTGAATAGCCGCGAGCTAGCTCGTTAGCCTTGCCCTATGTAATCTAATTACTTCATTATTCAGTTGTTGTGTAGGAACGACCAACCCAAAGCGTTTATTCCGTTCACTAAAACCATTCGACATTTTATTTGTAACTTGGTCATCAAGTTATATATTACCTATTTGTTGCTTCTCTCTTTCTAATCGAATCTAAGATGAACATGAATGGAATGAGGAAAGGGGAAACGAAGTGGGTAGACGACGGTAGTCACGGAGTCTAAAAAATGGCCAAGTCTTGTTTAAATTTTAACCACTCATACACAGTTAACAAAGAGTTCGGTGAGAGGTAAATGCCTTTGCTGGCGTGTTTTGTTTTGATTGCTTTTCTGTCGAAAACGTTTAGAATTGACTAACCTTGAAGTAATTAGCACTTTACTCTCCACAAAGAAATTGAAACCAAAATTAAAATTTAAATGTAACATTGTGCGTTGTATTGAAAATATGAAAAGGAACAATCAAACACTTGCCCATTCTGACACGTCTTTGATAAGTGAAATACCAATTTTGCATACAACTGTCATATCTTTTGAAATCCTCCTGAAATGGGGGTTGGTGACTGCGCTTAATTTCTGAGCTTCATCACATTAGATGTTATTGCTGTGTTTTGTCCCACAAAAGCTGATGCACCACTTGATCTCTCCAGGCTTCTTCATACTGTTGAATTGGCTGATTTTTCAATAGTTAGGCTGTTTAGTCTGTCACCTGTGAGCAAACGAAGTAAGAAACATACAGTGGAAGGAAAAAGTATGTATGAACCCTTTGGATTTTTAGGTTGGTCATAAAATACGATCTGATCATCGTCCCGTTACATTGTTTGAAGTCTGCTAAACTGTGCTCGGATGTTTCACTACTGGTAAACTGTTCTGTGGACATATGAAATCAAAGTTGAATTATTTGGAAGAAACAGTCAATTTGTATAATTCTGAAGGGTTTACATGCTTTTCCTCCCACTGTATAAAGCTGAGGCACAGCAGAAACAGGAAGTATCCTGTGGAATGTAAGCGGTGACTGCACGGTCACTACTTACTTGGGCTGTGCTCCCTTCAGAACACAATCACTGTGAGTATTGCATGGCCTTTTTATGTCGGCGTGCTATACGCATAACATTCAATTGCATTTGGCAGTGTTTGCAGGGGAAATACGTTTATGCAGAGTTTAGATAGTAATCACGTGTGTTGTATCATAATGGCTTCTTTCTTTTATCCACTTTTCTTTTATAGTTTCACTCCAATTCATTGTTGCCAACGTGTGGAAGTTAAAAAAGGAGCGAGGACGCTCATCTTTCCTGACTCATGAAAAGGAGTTTGGCTGACTGTCTCATCATTTGTTAACACTCGGAAGCACAACACGTTGAGAGGGCAGTACAACCACAATTGTTCTGTGTGGTTGTGTTCCAGGAAGAGATGTCAGGAGAGAGTGCCGTGAGCTCGGCAGTGCCAGCAGCTACCACCCGGACCACATCCTTTAAAGGTTCCAGCCCCAGCTCTAAGTATGTCAAGTTAAATGTGGGCGGGGCCCTCTACTACACAACAATGCAGACTCTGACCAAGCAAGACACAATGCTTAAAGCCATGTTCAGTGGCAGGATGGAGGTCCTCACTGACAGTGAAGGTGAGCTCCGTGGGAAGCGCATACTTTCAAGTGCATCTCAGTAAATGGCAATGTCACCTATTCGATGTAGATGAGGTCATTTGCCTCAGTAGGTCATACAAAAAGTCAGTCAATTTCAGGCACTGGGCCTATCACGTTTGTATATAGTGAGACGTCTTCAGCAGTGCCATAGGAGGACAGCGCTCCAAATAAGTCAAATGCAGGGCAAGAAATGAGGTAATGTTGCACGTAGCAAAGTATACGCCACAGAGCTTGCTTCACCCATCAAATATGAACAAAAACACATGTGCATTTTGAATAGGATGTAGAGTATGAGCTCATAACCTAAGAGCCTACCTAAATTCAGTGGAATCCCCAAAGTTGGATAAAATCTGTTCTGGGGGGCTGATGGTAGACAAAGTCAGTAAGCACATGAACTGTTCATTGAAGGACAACATTTGCCAAATGAAGGGCTTGCCCTGTGAAGGGCTTCCATGCAATCAAATCTGACATTGATTGTAACACAGCGTTTCATTTCTCACAAAGGATGGATTCTGATCGATCGCTGCGGCAAACATTTCGGAACAATCCTGAACTACCTGAGGGATGGAGCAGTGCCGTTGCCAGACAGCCGGCGGGAAACAGAGGAGCTGCTTGCAGAAGCCAAGTATTATCTTGTCCAAGGCCTTGCCGATGAATGCACAGCTGCCCTGCAGGTACACCCTGTAATGAACAAGTCTACATTTGACATGTGCATACGCCCGAGTTTGGGTTTTGTTTTTGTTTGTTTGTTGTTGTTTTTTCTATTTTTTGGGGGGGCGGGGGGTCGAGCATTTTATAGCGTCTCTGACATCTTGTGCTTCTGGTTCGCTTATATTCTCATTCCTATTTAACTGCGCATCTTGTGTATTTTGCCAAAATTGTTGAATTCTAAAAATCCCCTGTCCTGCAGAACAAAGAAACGTATGAGCCTCTATGTAAAGTGCCTCTGATGACATCATCCAAGGAGGAGCAGAAGCTTATCGCAACTTCAAATAAGGTGTGCAGCATAATAGTGTTCCAAATCAAGATCACTTTGCCAATTGCTAAAAAAAAAAAAATATGATTGACTTCCCAGCCCACAGTCAAACTGCTGTATAACAGAAGCAATAACAAATACTCCTACACCAGGTGAGTCCTTCTCCAAAATGAAACTTTTGGCACTTCCCCTGCAGCGTTGTTCATGATGGAGACTGACTTGTATATTTTATCCCTCAGCAATTCGGATGACAACATGCTGAAAAATATTGAGCTGTTTGACAAGCTGTCATTGCGGTTCAACGGCCGCGTACTCTTCATCAAAGACGTGATCGGCGATGAGATCTGCTGCTGGTCCTTTTACGGGCAGGGCCGGAAGATAGCTGAAGTATGCTGCACATCCATCGTTTATGCCACCGAAAAGAAGCAGACGAAAGTGAGTTGATCGATTGTGTGTTTTTAGCGGCATTTTTTTCACCATGATGTCACATGTACTTGACCAAAGCAGATCAATTCAAAAATCTGTTTTTTATGGCTTGATTGAAGAAGCATTTAGCCTTATTTGCTGCTATTGTAGTTTGACTGTGTGAAGAGTCAACAAAATAGAAGACATAATGTGCTTTCAAGGGAACAAAATACACTTCAGAGAGATAAGCTAATTTGAAAATAGATGTGCAAGTTTACCCATAGTTAACATGATTATTGTCTACAATCAATTCAAACATCAGTAGAATGGTTCTCTCCAATCTTCTAAGTGCCTTTGCATGTGTGAACTAGGTGGAGTTCCCTGAAGCTCGCATCTACGAGGAGACCCTCAATATCCTCCTATACGAATCCCACGACGGGAGGGGGCCAGACAATGCTCTCTTGGAGGCTACAGGTGGCGCTGCCGGACGATCCCACCATCTGGACGAAGATGACGAGCGAGAACGAATCGACAGAGTTCGTCGGATCCACATCAAACGACCCGACGACCGCACGCATCACCACCAGTGACTTCCCGCTGGTCTTAGCTGAGGCCTTGCACCGCACCCGTGCCTTACACCTTCCCTCAACAGCGCCTCTCTTACATCCATTACCAGGACACTGTATTAGTGTATAGCTGTGCAGTGATTGTGTCCACTGCGTCTTCTTTGTTGTGGTCTGACTGACTGGCTGACTGACTGCAGTGTTTGTTCACTTGTATCATGTTGTCTTCTGGCATTCAGAAGCTCATAATTATAGTTGTTCACAGTAGTTTCATCCAATGTGTGTATTTGTGTGTATTCATCACAAGTGGTCCTAAGGAGATCAAGAGTGATGATGTAAGCAGCTACAAACGTATCATATAATCTTTTCTCCAAGGTGAGGAGTGCGTCTTTGGGTGCTTTTCTGAGCTTTCAGTGTCAGACCCAAGTGTTATTCACCAAAAGGCCACAAGATGGCATCGTTTTGTTCTTAGACTTTTTTTTTTTTAAGTATGTTTCGTCAGGTGACACAGGTGGATAACATTTTTTCCAAGTAATGGTGCCACCATATTTCAGCTGAGCACTTCGGTTTCTGTTGACACCATAAAATTCTTATTTTCTATGGCAGTAATGCGGGCCTTCACTTAAAGCTTTGGCTTTCAGTCCCGGTCTGCATGTTTTCTGTCTCCCTGCTGCAAGATGCCTAATTCGAAACCTCCAGGACACCGGCTCCTGAGGACCAGAATTGAAAACCGCTGACCTAAGATGTGATATGACTTTGTGATGGATAGACGTTGAGGTTTTGAAGGCTGGAGTGAAAGAGTGTTACCGGATATCCCTGGCAGGAACGGAATCCTGCAGTCGTTTTTTCACAATGGCAATTAAGTTGTCCTTCATCTGGGCATTCGTCACAGAATGTTCAATTTTGCACAGTTCTAAAGTGATGTATAACAATCAGTGGTAGATTTATTGTACAGAAGTGAGGATACGTTTTATATTTATACATCTCAAATAAATTTCTACAAATGTATTAAACGCCTGTTTTTCTTCGTTTGATGCTAGTAACCATGCTTGATCAAAATTCTGCCCGCAGAAGTTATGTTTTTATTTTTAAAATGTTTTTATTCAAATTGTGATTGACACTACCATGTTTCTAGCTTTATTTAGCTACATGGCAAAAGAGACACCTGCAAGTGCAACTATTTCAACCGTCGACATTAAATGCCTCTTGATAACTATAAACTGAAGCCGATGCAGCGATGGTTCATTAAAATATTCAATTATATGGATGTCAATGGAATTAGTGAGCAATTATCATTCTTGAAATAGGCCCATCCCAAAGTGCTTTGCTGAGGTCAGACGTGTATCCTCCCGTGGCCATGTCGAGCCATCTTTGGGGTCTCTGATGAAATATGCAGAGGCCTCTGGTGTGTCTCCTCTCTTACGCCCCTCGTGTTACCTCGGCCTGGCCCGAGTGGAAACCTGGAATGGCAAATGTTGCTGATTCAAGCAATTACTTCCTCCGCCTTGAACCCAAAAGCATTGTTGTGATATGATGCAAAAAAAAGTTCTCTTGACAACACCAACACACCACAACGAGGTGTCCATTCTTGGCCTTGTACACGTTTGGCTCTGGGCCTGTGCTGAATTCTACCGCGCTCTCTTTTCCAGCCTGAATTTCTATCTTGACGCTGCACACCAATGCAAAGGCAAATACTTTGATCAGGATGCACATATTGTAATATTCTAAATCGACTCTTTATCTTTCCATCTGTGACTTACCTGCCCTGACACACTCTGACCACATTCTGTTTGTTAGCAATGATGCTAAGTTTGGTCACCAACTCAAACAAGTGGTTGCACTGCAGTACAAGATCTCCCTGAAAATATGCCACTCATTCAACATGTCAATGACGTTTGACAATTTTAAGTACTGTGGCGTACTATTCTAAAATGAGCATACACTATCAATCTTATTGGGTAGACCTCTGTACCTTTTCTTTGGGGTCCTCGCATGCCACGTGTAGCACAATGATGCTGTCTGTCAAATTACTGACTGAAATCCCTACAATGGGGATAGTTCATAAACTTAAAAGTTGAACAGAAAATGGTAAGGGATGGAGTGTAGGGGACGACGATGGCGACCTTTGAGAGCGGTATACAAAATCCTCTGCTTGATCCTGGCGTCCTCCACCATGTAGACCGCCGCCTGGGTGAATATGAGCTGCCGCGGCCTCGTTTTGAAACCGTTTCTGTCATATTTAATCATTGGGACGCTGTACTGCAGGAATACAAGTTCCATCACAGCATAATGGATTTGATTCTAGACAATCAGCATTGAATGAAAAACTTACCTTGATTTGCTCATGACGAATCGTTTGCAGGACTCTCACATTGATGTCTTGATCACCTAAAACCATGTTTCAAATGTTCAAGCGAGTGTGACTTTTTACTCCAAATAGTGACCAGATCGTTATTATTATTCATATTTTCTCAACCGCGGTGCATGCAGCCCAATTATTTTAAAAAGGCATCAATTTCAGAGGAGATCTTTGACTTCTACGGTCTCTGCCGCTTCTTGCCCTGGATGGACAAGTGCGACTGAATATAGATGGCTGGAGTCATTTTGATCATGAGTCTCATCATGATAGCAGCGCCTGCGTGATTATTTTCAGAGTGTGCGAAGTATTTCACTCACTGATTCGGGTTTCCACGAAAGGTTGCGCAACACTTTGTGGATAACTTTCCTTTTTCCCCTTGAACATGGAGCTGGCAATGAATTTCATTTGAAGCTAAATAAAACACAAACGAAAAGTGCAATAGTTAAAAATGCTAACACTAAATAAGAATAAACAATGTGCTACCTGCGCTTTTCTCTGGGCTGTGATCCCTCTTACGTATTTCCGCACCATGAGGCGGTAGTGCAGTTTACGAAGTATTTCTGATGTCTGGAGCGTGAAGAAATGGAATAGGTCAGTCAAACTGCACACGGTACATTTTTGCATCGACCTTACCTCAACCAGTACTTGTGGCGGAGACAGCCACGTGGTTTTATCCAAAACTGTCTTTGGCAAGTTCTCTTTGAGCCTGTTCAGGTAATTCTGCCTCACAAAGGCCAAATACTCCGAGTTATCTGTGACCTTTGCTTGCCCTCTGGTCATGTAGCCTTTGATGAATCTGAAAATAAAATAGTATACAGAAAACTGTTTCACACCCCATTTGAGTTGAGCCGAGTGTTCTTCCTGAAATCGTTTTCTTACTGTTTAATGACTTTTACAGCCCATGCTCTCTTGTCTCTCTCCTTCCTTGCTTGCACTCCTCTCCAGCATGTCTCAATCTTTGTTGCTGTGGGCAACAAACATAGAAAGAAAGTGGAATAATCTACCTGCGCCAAATTGCTCATTAATTCAGGAAGCATCTCATGCTTGTACCAGCCTCCTTCTGTTTTCTAAACTCGCCCTTTGCCCGGTAGCCTTTATATTTCGCCTGGAGTCTGGTGGCTGAAATGTAAAGAACCCTTTGTTCGATTTGCGACGAGTCAAGCCTTGATCGGGGTGGATAGAATTGGATTTGCTCTCACCTAATTGATGTTTACACTTTTCAAAAGCATCCTCTGTGGCATACAGAGTTCTTGGATGACGGATGAATATTTTGCTTCTAAAAAGAAATAGGGGTTAAACATGTATTTGTTTCATTTAAATTCTCAAAAAGAATTCAAATAAAGCAAAGTAGAGTCAGACAGAAGATTTGGCAGTGGGAGGGCTGCACATGCCAGTCGAATCCGCGACCTGATTATATCTTAAAATTGAAGGTGTGCCAAAAAAAATCAATTCTCCAAAAAAATCAAGATTCTTATTTACTAACATTGAAAACCAATATATAATAATCCCAAAATGTTTTTGATCAATCAAAAAAATATATCAGCTCCACGTCGGCTTCCGCATAACTAAGCTGAACGCACACCACCGAGGAAGAGACAACAACATCACGTCACACGCCAACAACCCGCTGCAAAGGCCACCTTCAAAACAAACACATCAAAATATGCATGGATGTCAATGCAAGGGTCATACTACGTTTTTATGTTTAACTATAAATGTTATACAAACAATGTGGGCTTTCTAGCAATATAAAAACTGGCCTATATCAAGAAGAATGATTGGGTGAAATTACTTTGATAATAATTGTGATAAATGGTCCATCAGGACAATTAGGTTTACAATACCAAATCAAACAATAACCGTTCTCGTGATCATAGATCACGTAGATCATGACGACTTTGTATGATGAATTTTGAAGATTGTGCCGCCTATTTATCCTGTAACTCTGAACATGTTTTTTCACTGCAAATACATGCCAAAGTTAAAGTTGAGGCAACATACAAAAGTAGTGACTTAAAGTATAAACAAAAACATTTTTCCCACCTTCCCATTTTGTACTCATTTGGAAAATAGCCCAGATGTTGAACCAGCACCAAAACACCATCAGCAGGTTCTCCTCTCCAGTGCGGCCAGGTGGCAGGGCACAAAGCTTTATAGCTGTTCAGTGAAACAAAGAGTTGAATCAGCATAATGTACGCTACTCGAGGAATCATAAATTTGTTCTAGCCCTGCATTGCACCATACCGCTGTAAAAAGACTTCATACTTCCGTCTATAAGCAAAACCAGCACGCCTGACTCTCAGGTGCTGCATCAAGCCCAAATATTTGATCTGGTGTCTGATCAGAGCTTCATCAAACTGTCCTGGTTTTAAGAAGTAGACTCAGTGAAAAACTCGTTTTTTCTTCTTCTAAAAACAACTTTCACTCAATGTACCTGGCTCCCTGGAGTCATTGGGTTTAAGGCAACGTATGTACCAGGCTTCTTTGGCCATGAGGATCTCTGTCAGCTTCAGCAGGCTGCTCTTAAACTGGGTGGCCACCTACACACAAAATGTGACTCATGATCCAGTCAACAGCTCATGTGTCAGGTACACATGGCTTGAAGATGAGATGTCACACTGCCACTGACAGTAGTTGCTGGACGCTGTCCGACAGATGTAACTGGGTTTGACGGTGGAATAGAGAACAACTTACTGTTTCTGGTCTTCGCCTGCTGTCTGGGTCCATGCAGGAGAAGCATTGCCTGACAATTGTGTTTTTTGATTGACCTATCAGCTGGAAGAACACAAGAATGCATCGTGAGGTTGTCTTTACTAATTGATTCAAATTGTCAAGCGTTCCTGTTCAAATTCACAACTACAATGGAGTCGAAAGTCTTCAATTAAATTTGTATACTTACATCTTTAAGATTTTTGTATAAGAGGTCATTATTTTTATCCAGAAAACCTACAAAAGATATAACAGCGCTTTAGGTAGTTTGCTCAAAACAATATTTCAAGGGGAAGTCATTTCAAACTCTTTCTTTACAATAATATGATGAAACTGGGCTAAATATGCTGTTGTTGTTTTTTATTTAATTCAATGACGTTCAATGAAATTAAATGAAATATATGAACAAAGCGGCAAAAGCCACTTGTTTTGATCCATCTCATTGGGGATGGATATTTGGCAACTTTCTGAAAATGACTTCACAATTGCTCAGCGCTCAGGTAACGAGCGTCACATGACCAAAGTCAGAAAACAAGTTTGCCGCATCTGAAGGTTACCTGGTCCCTTAGCGACTAAGATGTCATTTTCGGTTGACAGTGAGTGGCAAAATGGCCGCCCCCTGAGATGAATAACAATGGGTGGGTTTTACTGCTTAGCTCATATCTTGCAAGCACAATACTAATCGGCATGATGTGTTAGACTAGTGGGGGAATATAGAACATATTTTTGACAGGAAAACGTAGCCTTAACTATCCCTTTAAACATGCAAGAGTTACGAGGAAGCTTGAGCTTTAATTTACCCACAACACAATAGGTGACCTCTCCGGCATAATGCAAGAGACGAAAATCTCCCCTCTCCAGCGTCCTCCGTGTCTTTTTGTCCGCCAGCTTGTGTCTACACTCGAAGAGGAAGAAAAAAGATTACAGATGAGTTTCTTTGCAGCAGATAACTGATAAAGATGAGACAGGAGATTTCAGTTGGTATTGTTTCAAACTCAATCATGGCAATGTTAATTATGAAACGGTCATACTATGAGCTCCCGGTGTGATGTGAACTCACGACACAAAGTGAGGGTGATTCCCCATTCTTTGCTCCAGTCTTTCGAGGAAGGTGAGATCCGTAGCATCTCCTGGCCTCAGACACTCCTCATCCTGTGTGTTCACAAAGAACAGTGCAGAATAATGGTCTCCCATTAAAGTCTGGATGGTATGTTTGTCTGAGCGAGCACGCACCAGGATTGATATAATTCCCCTGTGTTTCTCCTCCACGAGGTCACAGATGATCTTGTTATTGAAGAATTGCACCGGCTCCCACTGAGGAAAACAAAGTGTATACGGAACGCTTTTCAAAATTAGCCCGATAAATGAACACATTAAGGATACATGTGCATGGCAATAGGCACAGCTAGACTACAATCATAACTTACGTAATACCGTAATGTTAATGAAACAGTGATAATATGACATTTCAGTGTGATGTGTGTTGTGAACTCATGACACTGAACTTAAAGTTAAAAGTTTTTTTAAGTTTTGGGTTGAGTCACAGTACCTCAATGTCTTCCGCTTCATATTCTTCCTGCTCTGCCTTGAGCGTGAGCTGGATGAAAAGTTGCTGGAGCTTCTCATTGCAGTAGTTTATGCAGAACTGCTCGAAACTGAAGGGGAAAACACAAAAGCCAAATATACTGCACGGTCATACATTTCTTTATCAGTTAACAACAAATCACCCTGATGCCCATACTCAATGTATTGATCTCCTAAAAATGTACATATACAACAGATTATACATCTGCAATATTAATTACCATTAGGGTATCACACTATGATTAACATATACGTGTTCTGCTGCAGAATTAGGGCAATGCAATTGTACACAATAGATAGATAGATAGATAGATAGATAGATAGATAGATAGATAGATGGATGGATGGATGGATGGATGGATGGATGGATGGATGGATGGATGGATGGATGGATGGATGGATGGATGGATGGGTGGGTGGGTGGGTAGGTAGGTAGGTAGGTAGGTAGATAGATAGATAGATAGATAGATAGATAGATAGATAGATAGATAGATAGATAGATAGATAGATAGATAGATAGATAGATAGATAGATAGATAGATAGATAGATAGATAGATAGATAGATAGATAGATAGATAGATAGATAGATAGATAGATAGATAGATAGATAGATAGATAGATGCATTCGAAAGGCAAAGTGGCCAACCTGTTAATGTTAAAAACCTCAAAACCATAGATGTCCAAGAGTCCAATGACAGTTTTTCTTGAAGGATCCTGAAGTTAAAAATAACAACACTATTAATCAAGTGTTTCACAGTACTTCAATTTGACAAAGATGTCCCATTTTCTCCACTCACAGTGTTCTCCATAGATTCATTTATCCTGTTAACCAACCAGGTGAAGGTATGTCCATAAATGGCCTTGGCCAAGGCATCCCTCACATAGATGGCGTGATCCAGAGAAAATGGACTGAGCACCTAAACAACAGTCAAATACAGTTGAATGAGTCAACGTTATGTTTGGATTGTGCGACATTTCTATTAGGAAGGGATTGCCAATCACACCTGGTCTGTTTTGGCTTCAATCTTCCTGTATGTGAAGCCTTCTTGCAGCTTGTGAGCATCAACTCCAAGAAGCTGTAACGATATGATACAAGCCAATGGACTTTGTAGGTACTTGTGCTGAAAATCATTGACACTTTGCATACATTTCTTACGTTTGAGACCCAGCGTAACTCTGCATTTTTGTTGCTGAGAGTGGCATGACCTTTATTGTCAGGCTCAAACTTCACATTCCCCAGGTGAAGAACACTGGCAACAATCCCCAACAAGTGCTGCGCACAATTTGCAAGGCGGTTAAAATGATTTCTGTTGACTCTAGATCAAAGCATCAGTGAAACGAACTTACATTCGTGTTGGTCGCATCGATGTCAATAACTTGAAGGGCATTTTTGACCGTCTTCCAGTCATGTTTGTCGTTGATGGAAGGCACGATGGCACACTCTCCCTGTTGGATAATTGACGCAGCGACAATTGGCAAAGGTGCAAATTTCCGCAATCACCTCAATCGTACATGCACCTACTTGTGTTAGATAGCTGTAATGCTGGCAGTCCCTCTCCAGGCCCAGCTGGTGCAGCAGATCTTCCTCTCCCCCCTCCAGGAGCTGGTAGAAAATGTGGAAGTTTCTCTCCCCGTGGTTCTGATGGACCACCCTCGACTTTTCAAGCAAGTAGTTCAGGATGTGGCCACCGACTGCATCCCCCTGTTGCGCAACAGAAAACAGGTAGCGTAACGTCTTTCACAAACAGCACAGAGTCTTTAAGTTGATGTACCCCCCTGAGAATATTTGTAATTTTTTTTCAGTCAGGGCAAAGCGTTTTGTGATTTACAAAAAAAAGTCTCTTTCTGATTTAATAAACATCAGAATTACATTTGTAGTGGTGTTTTACTGTACGTCTGGCTTGTCTTCTGGAAAATTTCTATGGACATTTGTATAAAATTGAACAAAATAAATGCATGCAACATTTTGCAAAGGAGTCACTATAACATTTATTTAGCAGTAAGTAGTGTCATGTTCCAATTAATTTGCTCTTAATTTGATAAGAAAAATATATTGTCGTGGCATTAAAAAAACATTACATTGCTGATAAAGTGCTGATCCATTTCCCAGACCACTTGCCGCCACTTACCCTCAGGGGTACACAGATTATTCGAGAACATATGTTTCCAACTATGTTGCAACTTCCAAGAATCCTGCAACACGTTCTGTTCATGTTTGTAATACGCATCTTTGAATCTGACTCTTACCTCACTATCAAATTGAATGTCCATATATTTCCCAAACCGGCTTGAGTTGTCATTTTTCAATGTTTTAGCGTTCCCAAAAGCCTGCGGGAGAAAAACAATTTGTAATTGATGCAAGCATGAGCCTATTTTGGCAAGTGTCATTACAGCATAATGGAGCATTGAAGAAGACCTCTAGGACAGGGTTGGACATGAGCATTTTGTCCCTGACGGTGTTTAGCAGAGCGGTGCTTGGACAGCTGACGGCATAATACTGCAGAATCTTTTTGGAGGCTTCCGTCTTCCCTGCGCCGCTCTCTCCTGAGATGAGGATGAAGTGATTGCTGAACTCTGTCAGCATGGTGTGATAGGCGTTGTCGGCCAGGGCGTAGCTAAGAACGAGCAGATGTCACCGTTTTATGTCAAGCATGAACCACAGTCGTTATGAACACTCGTTTTGCACTCACATGTGAGGTGGAAGCTCAAAAAAGTTGACCCCCATGTACACATCCATCTGTTTCTTGTTGTAGATATCCAACTCTTTATATGGGTTCACAGATATCAATAAAGTGCCGATGTACGTCTAGAAGCGGAAGTCAAAGTTGAATGACATTGATGAGTGAAATACAATGTAGACAGTTCTGTATGCACTCACATAAATGAGATCCTTGCTGAAGCGTTTCTTGAGGTTGTTGAGGAAGGCTCCCTCCGAGGTTTCATCCAGAAGAACAAAGTCCTGAATACCAACCTGGTCCCTCGCATTAAGGGCGCCCTCCATGTCCATCTCCACCTGTGCAAAACACGTTCCAGCAGTCATTATGATTTGTCTCACAAGATGAAATGCTTCAAATTTCCCTGAACTCTAAGGAGCCACAATAGTTCACCAGCAAGTGGAGACATTTTGTGACATAGTGTCATACAGACACACATCATATATTGTAAACTCTAATTTTATTTCTACTAGTGCTTTCAAGCATTTTTTTAACAAATTAATTGGAAAATGTTCAATATTTAATTACAATACTCACACTTTTTTCAAAATATTTTCCACAATGCTTCAAACCAGTAAACTTGAGTAGTTTGTACGCTTTGTTTCAAAGACTGTTGTCTTTGAATGCTGTCTCTGATCTTTTAATATGAACTGTTGAGCAGAATTACCAAATCTGACTCAACACAACAGAATTCTCAGAAGAAAAATGTCTAAACTTCTCACTTCTCGGTGTATTTTTGCCCATGTGCACCACACTCCAGCAGCATTTGTGAGACCCTGCGGTGGTAACTTGAACGGGGCGTTTTGCCCTCTGAAATAGTAAGCCAAAGACAACTAGTTGAAATAAGCTCAGTTTTATTTTTTCCAATCTGGGATGCGAACCATTTCGGTCAAAGTTGAAGGTCTCGCCCCGAAGAAGCCTCTCTCCAGATCCACATCATGATGCAATGCCGAGAGCCAAAAACCGGACCCCATCCATGCTTCGGTTGCACCAAGAAATGATGATGAGCAGAATCTGTGACAAAGGGCAGCCTTGGCGGAGTCCAACCTTCACTGGAAATGAATTCGACCTACTGCCGGCAATGTGGACCAAACTCTGACCTTGGTCGTGCAGGGACCTAACAGCTCTTATCAAGCTGTTCGATGCACCGTATTCGCAAAGCACCCCCGACAGGACTCCAGAGGGACTCGGTCGAATGCCTTTTCCAAGTCCACAAAACACACCAGTTGGGCAAACTCTCATGGACCCTCGAAGACCCTGTTGAGGGTGTAGAGCTGGCCCACTATTCCACGGCCCGGACAAAAACCCTGTTCCTCCTGAATCCGAAGTTAGACGTCTTGACGGACCCTGAATGTGTTAAGCTGTTTTTTGGGCAAAAGTTGCTTACTTGGAAGAATTTACGTTATGAAGCAGATTGTGTTGTTTTGTTTATCACATAATTACCACGTAACTTATTGTATTAATCTACGATTCAGGACTTTTTAAAATAATGAACGCGTGTCTTTCATGAGAGGGTGTTTCCAACTTTTGACTAGCAATAGTAACATTTTCTAAGCGTGTCCCCGGTAAATCAGAGCATTTAACGTTCAACTTCTGGAAGAATAAAAACTCAGCGAGTGTACCAAATTTCGGCAAGCGCAACCGAAGCCGCTGTACATTCGTAACCGGTGTCAGTGTTTGAATGGCTTCATGGGTAAAATAGAGCTAGAAAACAGCAGAAAAAAAGTACAAACGTGTTGCCTGTTTGATCTATTGAGTGCACTGGTCCAGAGGTTGGATGTGACATCGAGGCGGAGCTCCGATTCCGTGCACGTGAACACACAGAAGCTATGGTTTCATGGAGCACGGTCACCTTGGCCCCCGACCTGCATGTTTCACCAGAGCCGATGCACCGAGCAAAACGCAACACACTGTGCAAATGGGACTTTGGGGAGCCCTCCGAAAAACAGCGGCACATTCAATAAGCGTAGTGGGAAAAATTCCACCGATCCCTTTTGCATTCTCAGCACCAACACCCAGACCAAAGGTTTTCCCACCTTTTGTTGGTTTTGTGTTTTCTCCTCTCTTTTGGAAGCACAAGTCCTTTGATTCTCAATTCTCTCTGTAAAAACATTTTAAAAAGATAATCCATTGGATCTAATTGACACAAAGCCCTTCACCCCCTCCTATCCTGCCCCCTATCCTTTGCCTATGGCCCTCATTTCTTCTGAGAAAGGCCAAGTGTTTTTGTCCTGTAAATACCACGAAGCAGAAACAAAAAAGATGTCTTTAAAATGCAGTCTACAATCCATTACACATATTCCCCCTGCATATCCATTGAGTAATTATTCATTAGAAAACATTTAACGTCACAATGAATTTCACACTAGGCAGTCGAAACACAATGGAGGAGATTTGGCCTATTTTGGGGCGAGGAGGGGCGGGGGGGTTGGCTGTACAGAGGAAGGGCGAAGGCGAAGGCTGGAGACGGAGGTGGGGGGTGCAGTATTTGTCTGATCTGAGAAGCTCTGAAACAGGGCCGTCTTGAGACAACGGAGCAGACTAAATAGTGCAGTAACGGTCTGTGCCCCGCTGCTTGCTGTGACACTCATTTAGTGTGCCTTGAGGGGGAACAATAGAGGCTTGTTCTTAGTTATCCTGTGCTGTAATTTGGACTTCATTACTTTGCCTGGGGGCCCCACTGGAAGGAGAAAAGAGGCTAGTCAGATGTTTTTTTTCCATACGACAGTTTCTGTCCCCTTATATGCTCTTTCCCCTTCTCCTGGACAATACCCCAACCCACCCGGCCAGCCCTGTGTCCCCCGCCATTAACCCTTAGCCGCCCCACCCCACCCGCTTTAAGCCAATGAGACAGGTGAACAATATCATTGAAGGAAGCCTTTTTGGGACGTCAGAATCAATCTGGTGATGTGATGGGGGCGATGCCGGTGTGTGTGTTATCTTTGAGACCCCCTTCATTCGTGGGAAGAAATTTCTTTTGGGGCGGCACAAGTAGACAATATGGTAGGATAGCGTGACTTAGGGGCCTGTCAGACAGTATTACAAGTAAAAACATGGACGGATAAGCGCCTGTAAAAAGGACGATCCATGAATTTACTGGTCATAATCATGCTAATGTTTTAGGTTTTCATTTGCTGTCTGTAGGAGTTCACTGTTTTTGCCCGTCTTTTAAATGCTGTCGCTTTTGTAGAGAACTTCAATGCATCTCTAATAAAGACGGACAAGATGTGATTTGCCGATCAGCGTGAAAATTCAGTGGATCCTCCAAAGTGGAACACAATCATGTGACTTCCAAGATGTTCAAATTACAATACAGGTTTTCCCAGTGGGAATAATGTAAAGCGTATTTATTTCCAGGTTCCGCATAATGAAGTACCATTTTAATTAGGAGTGTCGGATTAACAGATTAATTGTGATCAATGAATAACTGTCATAGTCCAAGTGTTAACACACCTTGATGTGGGCCCTGACTGGCCGTCAGAGCCAACTGACAGCCAGTCAATTAATTGTATTAATAAGCTGGCAATTGATCGTTTGTAATTGATCATTTAAGAAATACAACCGCCATTGATGTATTATATTTTGCGGTGAGCTGTATTCCCCGTCCCCGATAGGTTATTAAGTTATGATTGGTAATTTTCCCCACAGTCCCCTTCTGGAGGAGGTTGGCTGCTGCAAAAGTAGATCTTGCGGCAAAAAAGTTTGGGCACCCCTGCTCTAGATCCATAATTATGTAATTTCTCATTTTTTAAATCTCTTGACGGCACTATATTTGATATCACTAAGTGTCATACAAACAATAGGTTTACTGTCTTGTTGTGGCATCACCAAAAAGAAAAAAGATGAAACCTTTGAGCATTTGCCTTTGGAAAATAGGACTCTGCGACCTTTTTGAGGACTGTTTTACCTGATACAGCCTTAAGAAAATCTGTTCAAAAAACACATTCCAATCGGAATAAACTCGTGCAGTATTTCTCAATGTTTTCCTCAATTCTTCTAAAGTGTCTCATGCCCAAAGAACCTCCTTTTCCATTTGGGCAATATGTTTGAGTAAAAGACTATACACTGATTTTCGAGCAGGCCAAAATTCGGAGATGTTAAAAGGTCAAAATGAGCATGGTTTCAATGCTGAAAAAATTCAACTTAACTAAAGCAGATGGAGGATTATTGCAGAGAAAAGCAATGTGCGCAGCCGAAAAAGGCATGTGCGAAAGCAGGCACTTGCTTTTTCTGATGAATTTTTTATCTGGGAAAATTTTAGAAGCATCTCTGTTGCCGATTCTATTTATTTTGATGAAAAGCCAACAAAGACTGTTACCACCTATCATGTTGTTACTACAATTGTATTGGATAGAAATGTGTACAGTAATAAAATATTTGTGAGCCCCATCTGGCCAACAGTGGGATGAATGCTCTTTCGGTAGGGCTTTATGAGATCATGTCCTTGCTCCGTCAGTGCTGCACAACCCTTTGTATTGTAATTAAGAGATGTTCCCTCATCTTGTCTAGAGTGTCACTATTCCCAAAGACTCTGTGACCTCATCCATGCGAGAAGCAGCCTTAAATGGAGGGGAGAAAATACACAAACAATGTACAAGTAATGAACAAAGTAAAACAGTGGGAAGTTTCATCCGGCTGAAACCTATGCATAGGTATAGAATTAAGATATAAGTAATCAATAGCCATCAGGTCTACTGCACAACTACCACACCTGTGTTGTAGCCCCCAAAAACCACAAACCCCAACGCAAAGACATTAGAACTGGAGTAACCCACAACCCAGTGATTCAGGAAATGGCCAAACCTGCATGTCTGAAGTTGTATTTTTGTGCCGTCTTTCATGAAATCTTCCGACCTCCCGTGTCCACTTGCATTTAGTCACCTGGGGGAAATGCAGTCAAAGTGCCAACGAATCCGCCCTATGCTAAAGCCGTGTAGGTGTTGCTGCTTGGAGGCCTGTGCACACGTCCGCCCCATCCTGACCCGCAATTAGGCCACAGTGCACCGGGTGCTTAATCATTCATGTCGTGGGAGGTGGAGGAACCAAGATATCTTATTCAGTTCTTACCTGAGTGTCTACTTCTATGCTGAGTGTCGCGTAACCGTCTAGAAACTAGATCTAAACCACTCAATTTCACCACCCCCTCCAACCTTTCACCATCTTCTTCTTCTTTAGCACTTCTTCAAGTGCTCTGAGCTCCAATGTATAGCCCCCCAAAAATCCCACTCCAAGGCTTCCTCTCCCATTCCAACATGCGTGTCTGGTTACTGATCTTTGATTAGGTGGCTAGATAAGAGGACATACTTGATTAATTAATCAGCGTCACAAAGCTGTGTTGGAGAAGGTCTTTGTTGTCGCGAGAGGACTCATCTGCCAAAATTGATTCCCTGCTTGGGTGAAAACTGATTTGATGTGACCATCATCAGGTCTTCTTACTCCCATGCCATTGATACAAAACGTCTGTGTTACTTAGAGGCTCCAGATATTTCTTTTATCTACATGAGAGAAGCAAAATGTTCAAGCTGTAAGAGCTTGCAAAAAGAGACCAGGTGAGAGGAATTAACTGTTTACTACTGTTACCCGGTAACGGCCATTAAGCACGCACACACTAACGCACCCCCATGGAACCACAGGTGTCCACTTTCTTTGTTCTACTGTCCCACATAAAGTTAAAAAAGGAAGTGTATTTCCCCTCATATGTTAATCGATTAACTACTGGAAATTTTTCAGTCATCCACTTCGACGATTGAGCGGTTGAGCTTCTTTGAACGATCCGGTCCGGAGAAGTTGTCAAGGTTACCTTGATTTGCCCCACCTCTCCCCCGGCTGAGAGGTCCAGCAATGCTTGTCCAATCTTAACAAGCTTTGTGCTACCCACTGGGCTCTGATTCAGCACGAGACCCGGCAAATCCAATTACACAGGAGTCAGAGAGGTTGATTTTCTCATTATAGATTCCATGCTGAGAATGAGAGCTGATGATAACACTCGCATCACACCACGGCTGCCCCTTCACTCATTTTGTCCTCCCCTTTTTGTTCTGCCGCTCTTCCTATCTCATTCTTTGCTCAAATAGCTCCTTTTTTCTCTTGTCTTTCTTTCCATTGCTGCTACTTTCATAGTCTGTTATTCTCATTTTTGAGAGGCCCGTAACAAACGTCGGACCCATCCATCGTCTTGGTTCTAAAGAGACGGGTCAAAGAGGTTACCTACCTGATGAGGGCGAAATATATTTGTGCTTTGTTCAAGAACCACCGTAGTAGATTTTTAACCATATGTAGGACCTCCTGTATATGTCAACTATAATACTGGCAGTTTAAAAATCCAGCCTTCAAATAGTGTACATCAATCTAAATTGACTAAGTGTCAGATTAGGAAACTCCATGTGCCCGCTGTGCCAAATGAGAAGTAACTTAGGCTCTTTTAGAGATGAGACTATTTCTACTAAGTCAACTCTGAGAAAGGAAGAGGACTTTTGCTCCAGCAGCAGTGAACCAGACTGACCCAGCATCAGACCCAAGGTCAATCAAAGGTCCACACCATTGACTGACCCCAGTAAACTGAACACAAAAGAAGCTTTTCCGCAATCTCTCAAGACATAAAGATGAATGCTGGGTGACCCATTGATAGCACTGCCGATTGGCTGACTGACTGTCAGACCAAATTACCAACTGGTCAACGTTTGCTAATGGTTGGCTGACTGGCTGACTGACTGACTGACCTTTTTTTTTTTTTTATTTGATGACTTGGTCATGATGTGTCATTGCAAAAAAACTATTTAAAAAATCTTTTAAGTTACTTTGCTCTTTATATAATATTCTCAATATATAATATCCTCATGATACCCCGCTTGTTAATTTGTGTCCACTGGGGTGGACAGTTGCTTTGAGCTTTGTCTTTTGTCTGCGAAGACTGACCCACTGACTGACTGACTGACTGACTGACTTGGGTGAATGACTAACCAACGTATTGTCTTCTGACTAGATGTCAGACCCCCTGCTTGATTTGTTGACAGGTAGACCCAACTGAGCAACCGCGTGAGTGACTTCCAATATGAGCCAACTCGTGGACTGATGAAAAACTGACCAAGATCACTGCCTGATAGGCAGACTGACTCAATAACCTATTGGCTGACCAACTAAGTGATCCACGCACAAAGAAGATGTTTGTGGCTTGTTTGGGAGCCCGTAGCACAACATTTATGCTTAGGTTCATCTAAGCATGGTTGACAGCAGCTTATCCCGGGTGGCCAGAGGGTCACCCCGGGTGATGTGCTGCTCTTTGGAGTGGAGGGGTCTCTGCCCAGAGAGGAGATTGTAGTGGTGAGTTGACCTCATTCTCAGAAGTGCTTGTGTGTTTTGAGTAAATACTTGGTGCGAGACAAAAATGCAGGCTACAAACACGGGCAAGCCCTCAGGCGGTGATCCCATTGTTTCCCCATTACTCCTGAACAGGCATGGGAAAGGAAAGCTGTCACTCTTGTCACTGAGCCGCAGGAAGTCCCCTTGCTCTCATGCACTGGTTGCCCTGAGTTATCACACATATAGCCAGGTCAAAGCTGCTCAAAACAGTTTAACAAACTGTTTTACATACACTTTCAGTGTCTGACCACTGACATGGTGATATTATGCAATGCAACAGAAGGTTCTTATGAGAAAAATATTGACATGTCATGTTCAGTGGCAGCATATGTATGTTATCTAATAATTACTTCACAGTTGCCAGGTTTTCACAACAATCTACCATATCACATACTCATTGGGCACCCAATCCAGTGCAACAATAACTAATCCATATGAAAACAGCGTCAAGATCATCAGGTGTACAGCAGGCAAACATCCAAGTCTCTGGAAAAACTTAATTTACTACAAATTATGTGTATTTGTTCATCTACTGAATATGTGTACACAAAGGTGACATGACAGGCCACTTAAGTGTATACACCTATCGTCATTTCATTCAACAGAATAGTAGCAACAGGAAATGGTCAACTAAATATGAACACACAGAGCAAGTAGATTTGTGAATACATTGAGAAATGATCACATTATTTCATTCGATTCCTTTAATATATATACAGTATATATATATATATATATATATATATATATATATATATATATATATATATATATATATATATATATATATATATATATATATATATATATAGAGAGAGAGAGAGAGAGAGAGAGAGAGAGAGAGAGAGAGAGAGAGAGAGAGAGAGAGAGAGGAATATAGAAATTCTTTTTTTTTGATGGTGTAATGTGGCTTAGTAAAACACTTCATGTGCCTTGGCTCAGAAAACGTTGAGAAACACTGATAACTATCCAATGCGCTGCTCGAAAAATATATCTTTACAAAGATGATTGATAATTTTAGTTGGTATTTCACAGTATAATGGAATTGTAGTTGACGGTGTTGTATAACTGAAATGTGTTTCTGATATTTTTGTCAACTAGCTGCAAGATGCAAAATATTAGTGACTTCACCCTTAATAAACCAACAACCACAATCATAAAGTTATTGTTGAAATATTAGCTCACAGTGTTAGCATTTGTATCATTAGAAATGCCATCTTCTCATAATCTTTATACAGTGGCTAGCATTAGGTTTTGCAGGTGTAGCAAAGTGAAAAAAAAAACAATAAATTATTTTCCACTAGGTGGCAGAAAGTATATACTGTGCCGTGTTTAACCTTTGTACTTTTTCCACTTTTTTGAGTGTGAGTTGATATTTTTCCAATTTAAAACGTGATGTGCCTTGGCACAATAAACGTTATGAAACACTGGCAGATGAGTGGGCTCTAGGACCATGGGGATAGGTACCGTGAGGTCTTTTTTTTTGTCCGTTACGTTCATGCATGTAATCATTGATTGTCCCTTTGTGACACACCGATTTACCATCTGTGGGCTCTCATGGGGATGCTTACGTCCTGTCACTGCGGTCTTTGAAAGCCCCCCTCCTTCTTCCAACCACCTTCCAAATAAGACAGCACATGACATCCCATGGCCTCACCTTTCATTGTAGCATTTCCCCTGAATTTTTCGAGAAAAGCCGTTTAAAGCCAAAACTAAATCGTATACTCGTTTGTGAATCTGAGGTTCCGTGCAAGCATATTAGATAGCTACAAGCAATTTCGCAAACTACAGTATAAGATGAAAAATACCCAAGGGTCTTCGTGCCCAATTTAGAGCTCAGTTTAAAGTATAGGCAGACTTCGACGATGAAGTTTTTTCTTCAGTGAACCTGCTCATCCATCCTATGCCCCCCTCCTCCTCCAGCCACCCTCCCTTTACGCGCCTCCCTGGCTGTTTTTCCCACTGCTGAGAGGAGCAGGACGCGCGGCCACTACGGCGGGAAGCAATGATCCTCAAGCACTTCCCTTAGGGCAAAAAAAAAAAAAGTTCACCGTCACATCCACAGATGCCACCACAAGTAGAGCTCACATCGTCTTAGACCTCTCATGGAATAACCAGACAGGAGCTTATTGAAGCAAATGTGGATATTGTAACTTGCCAAAGGCTTTTTGTTTTGTTTTGTTTTGTTTCTCTAAAATGACCCGAGTTGCTTCCTTGCGTATTTTGCGTTTTGAAGATGCGCACGAGTACGGCTCAGCTGAAAAATACAG
Organism: Hippichthys cyanospilos; assembly: GCF_059441005.1. Classification (NCBI taxonomy): domain Eukaryota; kingdom Metazoa; phylum Chordata; class Actinopteri; order Syngnathiformes; family Syngnathidae; genus Hippichthys; species Hippichthys cyanospilos. The sequence continues at coordinate 25,151,966 of NC_142369.1, read as the reverse complement.
GAACAATATATTTTCATGTTTGTAACCGATTTTATGCAAATGCCGTTAAATTAAAAGGCCAGAGAGGAAACAATTTACTAGCTGGCGCTTGGTCACTTATGTTGCGCCTATTTGCAAAAGATTCAGACAATTAAAAAAATCTGCAGTATCTTTCCGAGCCGATATCGAAGTGAAGTCAGCGAATGGGACTGTTGGAAGCAGCTGTCAAAATCATGGGATACTCCTGCCCCGGGGCCGCCTGGGAGCGCCCTTCAGCTCCGCACTGCGCATGAGCGTGCCGTGGACAGCACCAGAGAGGGAAATTTAAAAACGGTTTTTCTGGTGGGGTGGGGGGGGATCAAGTGCTGCACAGTGGAATACAGTACAGCGTCTTTTGGACGATCCATTCGCACATCCTTCAATCACCAAAAACAGGTAAATTTGAATTATGTTCACATTCTTGGCAGGTTTGCCTTTGTTGAGCGTTTCGCTTGATGAGCAATTTGACATTTAAATGTCTTTTGGCTTTGTTGTGGTCTTTGTTGTCATGGTAAATGATGAGACATTTAAATCTCAGGTTAGACTTAATGCCAACAATCAAATCTATGAATTAAAGTTGGAAAACCTTTTTTGAAAAATTCAGTAGGAGCTCACGAATAAGTTGAACAACCTGTTTACGAGTAACAACAAAAACATGCAAATAATATTATTGTGATAGTATTGCCGTTTTGATCCCCCGGCCAATTTGAAAGAATTTGTATGTCTATGTGTATTTAATTCTTGAATTAGATATTTGCTTTTAAATCAGCTGGATGGTGCGTTTCTTCATTGACTGTTCAAAGCATCATCTCGGTGTGTAATATGTATGTTTATTTTATTTGTATGACCGTTGAGGTACCACATATCCCAGGAAATGATAGAAGGTGGAATTACATCCAGGATGTCAGGAATAATTGAGGATGCTGGCCACCATCCATCTCCACAAGACTATAGGTAAGTGACAAACAATAATGTACTAAACCAGTGGTTCTCAACCCTTTTATTAAGTGATTTATCCCCTATGAATTATATTTTATGCCAAGTAAGCATTTTTGGGTATAAAAAATTTAAAACATGCCAACAGTGTTTGATTTATTAAAAGTTAGACCCTTTCAAACTTCATTTGTTTTAGCCCACAGAAAACAATCAACCTGAAGTGACCTCTTTTGGATCATAGAAGAAATCTGTTATCAAAAAGAAATAACTTAGGAATAAATATTTTCTCACAAAAAATAATCAATATGAAGTGCCAAACTTTTTCTCAAAAAAAAAGAAGAATTATAAATAAAACTTTGTCCACAGAAAAATGTTAAACCTAAAGCGTCCTCTTTTGGGGTCAAAAAAGAAATATGTTCACAAAAATGTATAATTAATTATTAAAAAAATTTAGATCAGAAAAAATAATCAACATAATTTATCCGATTCATTCGAATAATTATAAAAATAATATTTGTCCACAGAAAAATATTCAACTTAAAGTTTCCTTTTTGGGATCGTAACGGAGATCTGTACACAAAAATAAATCCTTATTTTGAGAGGTGACACATGACACATGTCGAACCATCCTAGTTTGGGGGAGAATCTGGCTTTTTACAATAATGAAATGAAATAACCTACTGAACATAAAATCTGTTTGATGAACTTCTATTTTTCTGAGACAATTAATTCAAAAATGAATTTGAAAGAATTTTTGCATGTTTGTTTTATTTGAAATCTCGAATACCCCCTGAAGTTTCTTCAAGTACCCCCATTTGAGAACCACTGTACTAAACTACTGTATATAAAGTTGTGTTATCTGATCAACACAGCTTCAATTTGGAGATTATGTTATACTGGACACCGGCTCATCTATGTAAACATTAGTGCTAAGTTTCAGAGCAAAACGCCCTCTTAATTTAACCTACACGTGTGATGGATAGCTCTTTTTGACAAACGGGGGAAGGGGAGCGGGAGGCTTGCAAAAAAAAACAAAAAAACGAGAAAGAATAAATGATTTTCAGTCTGAATGGATCTGTCAGAAACCATCAGCTCTGTTTACACTCCTGCTGTCGGCACACGGAGAGCTTGAACCTCTCGGGCCGTGGGCTCAGGGGGAGATGGGGCGCTCTCCGGGTCACCCGCATGCACAAGTGGCTCCCAATTAGACAAGGACGAGAGGGGAGCACAAGGGAGGGCGGGGGTGGCGGCTTTTGGGTTCAATATTTAGTCTTCTTGAGCCTCTGGGAAGACTTGGGTGATAAACGGAGACAGCAGCTTAACATGATGTGCATCGGTGAACAATTTCTATGCTTGCTGGTGGCACAAGATGAGGGGAGGTGGAGGGGGCCTGTGTGCCAAATTCTTTTTGATTTTTTTTTTAACCTATGTTTAGGACAGTTTTAAGCCATCTGTTGATGCACAAAAGTACGAAGGTCCTCATCAATTGGTTATATAGCTCTATATGCGTTTCATGAATTGGGTTCATTGATAGTTTTCAGTATTGTTGTTAATTGCTCTTGAGAATGCCTACACATTTGCGATTTTTTGTCCTAATATTGCTATCAGAATGTTTTTTGTAATGTTTTGTCAGATCAAAATCTCGGTTTTCCAAAGGCAATACTCTGTGACTTGGGTCATTTCACTGGATGCGTGCATCCAGACACTCCAAATCAATGAGAAGAGGACAAGCGGACGCGTGCCGTCTGCACCGAAGTCACATCACAACACACATAAACACACACAATCCAAAGTCTGACCTCAAAGTGCGTTTGCACCCCCTCTTGCCCTTGGTCGATTTCCTCATGCAGGAAGACAAGTCGGGGTGCGTACGTAGAGCGTGAATATGGGGTGTGTCCTTTGAGTCGGCCTGGAGGCTGGAAAGGGACAGGGAAGCAGATGGTATCCTATTTGTGAGGCCTGTCATTCCGGCAGATTAATGCGAGGGCCCGGGGCAAAGAAAAGAAACGACCGAAACAATCAAGGAAGGGTCTGGCCAAGACAATAGAGCCACGTGCCATTGGGCAGATTTGTCGTTTGCCACACAATAGGTGATCATTTTTCAATAGACAAGGCCAACTGTTGCAGGCGACATGTGCTGCTGCGCTGTGTTTCAAACCATCTCATGTGTTGTTTACTTATGATTCAGCCAATGGTGAGGGCTGGGCTGCAGTCACCTGACAGGGCTGTTTTTTTTTTTTTTTCTTTTAATAGGAGATTTGGAGTGTGCGTGCGTGGGGGGGTTGTTCCTTCACTGTCCCCACAATGTGAATAGTATATGTTGTCATGGCGACCCCTGTTACAAAACCCCTGAGCACTTGGTGCGTGTGCATTGGGGAGGCTGAAGAGAATTGAAGAGGATTCCTCTCTTTTCATTCGCTTTCTTGCAAGTTGGCCACATAAAACATGTCATGACTGAAAGATGCGAGTTCCCTGCTCCAAATCAAATGACTCAATTTGAAAATGCGCTGGTGGTAAATGGTCAAAAATGCATTTCTAAACCATTGCCCCCAAGGATGTAAACTAAATTCACAACGTGGATTTTTAGGCGGTTTAAAAAAGTCATTTGAGTTGGAACAACTTTAAAACATAACTTGTAATTATGTAATGTAAAAATATAAACCAATGGCAATAGTTAGTTAGCACACCAAAGCAAGCGGTTGTTTTTGCTTACTGGTATTTAAGTTGAGGGACAATACGAGGGATTATTAGTAAAAATGTTCATTTCTTCCTTGAAACTGTACGAAAGCCTATTCCACACTAGCACATTCTAAATATTTTGTTCAACTGCTCAACATTTTACCAAAAGTTTGTTGCACTAAGGATGTAAATTCACCCAACTATTTTTTTTTTAACTTTATACGGCTGGGGCCGTGAAAGTACATCAACAGGAACCCTGCTGAGAAGCGCCATGGAAAACAATTGAAGTCAACTTTTTTATGGCAATCATCTGAGAAGATTTTGGCAGCTGTGGTTCGATCACCAAAGTGGAAACTGTTTTTTTAAACTCTGTAGTCTGAAGGCTCAAAATTGGCTTGCAAGTTCTCTATTTTAAAATTAGCTGGCTTTAAGAGCTGAAGACCTACTCAAAATACAATTACTCTAAAAATAAAAATGATAAGTCTTGCATTATACAACACTGTTTCCCAGGTTAAAATGTTGAAAGTTGACGTTTTGCAAAAATAAGCCCCTAATAGTAAATAAGTAGCAATAGTAAATAAGATTCACCCAGTGCTAGCGCCAGTCCTACAACAATAAAAAAAAAAAAAAAAAATCAGAATGGGATTTGCTTAACTCCTTCATCGCTGCTTAAAACAGTCCCTGGTGAATTAACACCATTCACTAATCTTCTTATATGCTAAAGCCTTGATGGCGCAGCCAATACACTTACACTGGATCCCAGCCTCACTGAGCAGCTGAGCCTTCTGACTGATGGAGATAAAAATGTTCTCTTTGGAGTTTTTATGTAAATTATGTAAGATGTATCTGACAGGCATGTCAGCCCCGCCCCTGCCTTCCCTAACGCTCCTCTCTCTCCCCCCGCGAAGGCTTCTAACCACGGACCCCTCCCAACTAAGGGAGGAGGACCTCCCTGGGGACCTGCAGTCTCTGTCCTGGCTCACCTCGGTGGACGTGCCTCGACTACAGCAGATGGTGGATGGCCGTGGCCACGCTAATGGGCCGTCTCAGGGCGGCTTGTTGGAGCAACAGACAGGTGAGGTGACAAGTGGTAACTTTCACAAGAAAATCCCCTCCTTGAATGGTCACACCAGAAGCAAAAAAAGTCTCGCAGGTGTTAGAACGCCCCAGCCCTTGAGTTATGGAGCAGGACAGAACACGACACCCGAGAGGCAGACATGTTGACCGCTTGACCAATGGATGAGAATCGGTCTGGCTAATCGTGGCATCGTTAATGGCAAAATACTCTACATTTTGCTTTTTATAGCCCAATTGAGCAGCATGGCCATGACAGGAGGTCAATCCTCCATGCTCCACCTGCAAAGCAACATGCAGCACAGCCCACTGGGAATCAGCATTATCAACACCCACAGCGGAACAGTGGGTTTAAGCGCGCTGCATAGATGAATGCAACCCACAAGCCATACATGCTATAACTTCAGTGTGTGCGCTTTTGCTTCACAGATGTCTCCGTTCTCCATGAATGGAATGCCCTCACCAGGGTACCAGTGCCCTACATCAGTATACCAGTCAGCACCCCAGCAGGTGTTTTCGATAACCCAAACCGGACAACAGGTAGCCCGCTTAAAATGAATGAAGAATTCTTTGTATGACACTTTAAAATAAAAAAGATATTTATTCTAGGGATTTTTTTTCCTTTTTAAATTGTCCAGCCACAACATTATGAATTTCGCTGGCGTCAGTCACGATTTGGTGAATTCCTATATTCACTGAGATATATTATTGGTCAAGTTTGACAAATGACTGACCAATCTAAAGAGGTGCTCGCCCTGAAAACAGCTCACCCAGCGTGAAAATGGACCAAGCCAGTGCTAGATTATACCCACCGAATTTGGGTTAAAGATTTCTCCCAGTACGAAGGGTCAAACTTTTGATCCATACATACCCATGTTGAAGCCTACCAAGAAATGTGTTACAAGCTTACGCGTTAAAAACAGTGGGGTTATAATCCAATTACTGGTTAAAAAAAGGACCCAACTAATACTTGTGTCATTGTCAACCAACTTTATTTTAGTTTATTCTAGTTTTTTTTTGGATTGACTAGGAGACTTTAAGTGGCTTGGGTATGTATTTAGACATCCACTTTAATTACCAAAAAACAGCTCCTACATAAGGAGTAAAAAATCCTAAATAACATCTTAACACTGTAATTCCCTTTCTTCATTAGTGCTCAACAGGCGGGCTGTACAACAATGTCTCTTTCAACAACCAAAGTCTATTTTCCCAACCCCGCCTGGAACCACAAGAACAGGACCTGCAGCCAAAATGTTACCCCAAACCCATTTACTCCTACAGGTAGGTGACGCGTCACTTTTGCTCTCATGCTTGTCGCTTCGTTCACAACCTATTTCTTTCATCAGCTGCTTGATTGCCATGGCTCTGAAGAACAGCAAAACAGGCAGCCTTCCAGTCAGCGAGATTTACAGCTTTATGAAGGAACACTTTCCTTATTTCAAGGTATTTCAAGCGCTCGCTTAACTTGGTGAAGGACGGCGCCGCTGACACTATTCTTTCCCCGCAGACGGCCCCAGACGGATGGAAGAATTCGGTCCGACACAACCTGTCTTTAAATAAGTGCTTCGAGAAAGTGGAGAACAAGACGAGCAGCTCATCCCGAAAGGGGTGCCTGTGGGCGCTGAACCCGGCCAAAATTGACAAGATGGAGGAAGAGATGCAGAAGTGGAAGCGTAAAGATCTCCCAGCCATCCGCCGCAGCATGGCTAATCCAGGTCAGGGACCTGCCGATAGACGTAGCCACAATGTTAAACGCTACAGGGGTCTTATTCATTTGTCGTTTGTCTTGCAGATGAGCTGGACAAACTGATCACGGACCGCCCAGAGAACTGCAGGAGGAAGGCAGTGGAAGCGGTCGTGACCCGGCTGCCCGGCTGTCCGACGGGCTTTTCGCTGACGGCCCAGATGCAGCAGCCCCAGCCCATCGTGACGCTCTCTCTGCCGTGCTTACCCGTGCACCAGCACCGACACATCCAAGCCCAGCTGCAGGCCCAAGCCCGCCTGGCACCCATGTCCCCGGCCCCGGCCCAAACGCCTCCCCTCCTCGCGGCACCTGACCTCTCCCGTAGTCCGCTCGCCCAACAACCCAGCAAGCCTCCTGACGACTTTTACAGCGTTCACGTTGATAGCCACACAGAAGTGGATGCGCTGGACCCCAGCATCATGGATTTTGCCCTTCAAGGTAGACTTTCCTGATTTATTTCATTTTTTTTTTTTTAAGTGTTCATCAAATTCTCATATGCACTTAACCCCGGATATTCACTGAAAAACTCACCTATTTACTGTTTCGGTGCCCAGTCTAACCCATCCATCACCAGGCGTCTTCAGAACGGTGGTTTTTGAGCCTAAATCTAGTCTTTCTTAGACTTGAGTTAGTCCACAAACTGGGTTATGTTTTAGCCCACTCAGTATTGCCCAAATTCAGTCCAAAAATCGTCGTTGATAATTGGGTTGTGTTTAGCCCGTCCAATGTGGTCCAAATTAGAAAATAGAATATCGGCTTCTATTATAGCCAGTTCGATATGGTCCAAATTTAGCCCCTAAATCGTCCTTTAACACTTGGATGTACTCAGCCTCTTGAATGTGGTCACATGTTGCTCAAAAATAATTGTTCAAATTTGTGTGGTGTTTTGCCCGTCCAATGCCAGTTTGACTAAAAACATTGGAAAAGTTGTCTTGAACTAATCTTGAACTTTAACTACCGTATCTTCAGCATTATAAGATGCACCGGATTATAAGGCGCACCCTCATTTAATGACATATTTTAAAACCTTTTCCACATATAAGGCACACCGGATTATAAGGCGCACCCTCCATTAATGACATATTTTAAAACTTTTTCAATCACAATATATTAATACTCAAAGTTATAATAATAAAAACTCAAATAATAACTCTAAACGCTCAATAGCATAATAACTCAATGTCCATTTGACCAACCTTGTTCAACTGTAAACACACAAAAGAAACAGGTAAAGCTTACTTTATCAGCTCATTCCCCATCTACGGATCTCAATCTCAATATTGATCCATATATAAGGCGCACCATCATCTTTTAAAAAAAAAAAAAACAAGGCTTTTAGGTGTGCCTTACAGTGCAGAAAATACGGTACTTGAACCTCGATTGCGGCAAACGGAACTATCAAGTGAAACCAGAGCAATAGAGATATGTTGTATGTATGCATAGAAAGTTATTATCTCTTAAGTATTTATTTATTCTTAATGATCAGCTACTAACCACCAACTAATTTAACTGGTAACAGTCCAATAATTAAATAACGGGAAAACAGATTTTCTGCCAGAAAAAAAAAATGGATCCCCTGTCGCAGGAGTGCGCAGACATTGAGCTGTGAGTCAAAAAATCTCTCGTTGGCTAAAAAAAGGATTTAAAGACAATATTGGATGTATTATATGTTTAATGCCTGCAACTTGTTTATGTTCTGATCTGAGTATAATGTCTTAAAACGTGTTTGTGTAAGTTTAGGTGCAATGTATAAGTTCAAATGTCCTTTTTTTTTTTAAATGATTAAAGGGGTCAAACTATTTTTTTCAAAATTATATGCTACCTCTGTATTGCAGATTTACATGTTGCATACATACTGAGAGGCACCAACAATAATGCCAACTACATGCGTATGTTAACATTTGACTGTAAAGGCATGACGTGAGCATTCTGATCTCAGGTAACCTGTGGGAGGAAATGAAGGACGACAGCTTTAACCTGGATGCATTGGGCACCCTCAGTAACTCCCCACTGCGACTATCAGACTGTGATTTGGGGAGCAGCCTCCCTCCTGCCTCCAGCGGAGCAAACCTGCCCCTGTCGGACATCCAGGTGACGGGTCTGTACACTTCCTACACGTCACAGGATACCCTCTCCTCCCAGTACATGGGCTCGGCGGCCAGCAGCAAACCCATCGTTCTGCTCTAGGGCAACACCGCTTCTCCGCAGAGGTGACTTTTGAAGGATACCCACTGGAGACATTCTTTTGTACAAATCAGCTGGGAACGGTCAAAATAGGAACGTTCTTGTAAGCTCCGCAAGAAAACTGCTCAATAAGAAATGACAAAAAAAAAAATAAAGAGGCAGCAGAAAAGCATTTAAGACTTCACAATACCAAGCTCTGCTCAAGCTTGACCAAAAGAAAACTCGACCGAGATGATGTCCTTTTCCTCCTGCTTTCTTTGCGTTTGAAAGATTGTGCTGTAGCTCCGTTTCTTGTCTGCTGTACTGTGATAGACATTATTGCTGTGTTGTTTTATTTATATTTATGAAGAAAAAAAAGGCAGCTGGGGAAATTGACAGCGCGTCAACCTTTTGCCGTATATATTTGAATGTTCAAATGGCTATTACCACAGAAAAGCTTTTCTTTTGACTGCATTTACCCAACTTCGTTCCAAAATGCTGACATGTGCCACCACTTTGTCATTCTGATTTTACGCAATACGTGATTAACATGTTGAATGGAATATTAGATGTGTACTTTGTTCCATTTTTTGAAAAATGAATGGGTAAATAAAAAGTTTCTTTTGCCAAAAATAATTCAGTGATATTTATTGCTACATTTGTGACAAAGCAAGCTTATATACACTCATGTGAAATGATAGACTTACAGCCGGAGACAACTTGAAGTCCACGCTTACATTAAGGCCATGATAAATGTATTCAAAACAAAACTCTAGATGCGTCTTTTAAATCGGTAAATTGATATGTTACTTTATGTGAAATGGAAACCGGACTGATTCCACTACATTCGTTATGAAAGCTGAAATGTGTCCTTTTACTTAAAAATAAAACACACATTCCGGTGACATGATGAAAGCAATGAAAATGATCAGGACACTTGGACTAATAATATGTAACTCATTTTGCATTGTGCTAAATGTTAGCACATGAATGTTTACACAATTATCAGAGAATGACTGACTGTTACGCACAAGAAACAACCCATAGCTGAAATGTAAATATGAAGCTCAGTGTATGCTGATTATACAAAAGTAACACTGGTATGAAGCATCTAGAGAAGCAGCCGTGCAATGTGCATTACAGTGATAGTTTGTCAACCAAACGTACATAGCATCCTGGACTGGTATGGTCTTTGGCAATCTGACTGCAATGTCCGTCGGGCCGTTATTAAACTGTAGCGGATGTGTGACGGTAGACAAAGTCACGTGACTGTAAGAGTGCTTCCACACTATTTCATATAAACTGGTTCTTTCCATTATCCTCTTAAAGGTGCAAGTGTAACTGGAATAGTTCCTTATTTCTAATAATATAAACCTGAACAAAATCCCACAGTTCAGCTGGCGTTGCCGTTGTCCATGGTGGCAAGCAGATGAGAGAGCTTGGCCTTCTGTGATGCAGTAATGTTCTGGCTCATGTGGATGATGCAGTCCATGGCCACGTCAGGGTTGGACTCAACCAGACTTTCGAACAAGAGCAAAGAAAACCAAGCGGCAAATGTTTAATCCAGTAAACACATATAAACTGTTGTTTATGTTTGTTTTGTATTTCTGATTGACCATATAATAAAAGTAACATTTGATATCTGAAACTCGTGTAACAGGATCTTTTCAAATCTTAAAATGGTGCATGCATTAGAGAACATTAAAAGTACATATTTTCCACCTTGTAAGTGCTCAAGCAACGTCGATGTGTACAAATAGCTCTGACAGTCGGCGGAACAACCGCAATCTGCCTCTAAACGCAGTGTGAAGAGGGGTCGCAGATTCAAACGCTGCATTGTACGAAGGTGGTAAATCGAATTGATCCCACTTGGGATTGTCCCGGTTCCAACCTCAAAGCGTTTCAGGCCAAAGTAAACAACAAAGATGGCTGATAGTGATAAAATTGTTTTTGTGAAGTCGGGGACCCCCCACTTTAAAGGGGCATTTAAGTGCACTTTTCCTAGTTGGAGGTGGGACTTTCCACCTTCCACGAATGCAGCGTATCACTATGAATCTAGTTAATTAAATGTTAGAGGCATTTGACGAATGGTGAAGGCTCAGAACAGCTGGCTTCATTTTTACTCAAAAGGTAAGAGAAACAGGAATATGCGAGCTATCGAGGCAGGAGTGTGCCATCCAGGTTGCAGTTACACTTAAGGCCTAAGGATGTCGTTGTTGAGCAAGAAATTTCTAACGATCCCCCAAAAGGCTGAGTAGCTGTGCCCTGTTTGTGGCAGTCTCGCGATCTTCCAAGAATCAGATAAAAAGAAAAAATATGGTGTGCTTGCGCATACCTGCGAATATGTTTCAAAGCATTTTCCCTCTTCAGATACTTGATATTCTCTCGGATAGCGGATCGAGTGCCCTCCTCTTTGGACCAGTGCTTTTCAAGCCACTCAACTACCGCTTGGTTATTATCCCACAGGTACGCCTGAAACAACAACAAAACAAAATCTTGTAGAGGAAATTGACGAGACATGACAAAAACGGATAAAAAAATTGTCTTTGTAGCAATTCATTTTTATGAAAAATGTTTAAAAAGAAAACAAACACCACTTGTTGGGGTGTGTAAGCACCATGAAATACACAGATGCTGTCACCAACCTTGACTGTTCCCTCGGTTTCAACAAACCATCGGCGCAGCATGGATTGCATGTGTCCGTCGCTAAGGTCTTTGTTGGCCTGAAGAATCTCATACTTCACCTCCTGTTCCAGCAAGAGACGCCGCAAACGCCAGTAGAAAAAGGGCCGTGCATTCTTCCAATCCAGAATATCCTGAAAGGCAGTGAATAGAACACATTCTCTGAATAAACAGAATTTATCAAGGTGGATCGAGGAGTTGTTTTTATTTATTTATTTAAATTCAGTGAGAGATAATAATAATATCATTACTGTGGCCGTATAGCCTCGCTATCTAATGCTGGAGTGTTAATATTTTGGTTATCTTTTTCCTCTTGGCTTACTCTTTTTTTTTTTTTTCATATTCTTAACCATTCAATACGGGGGGGTGTAATGTAATGTTCCACATTAATGTTAATTGACCCCCTCAAATCTTTACATTTTGGAGGGGGCCTGGAAAATATTGGAACCAGTACATCGGACTGTACAGGTTTCAAAAGTTGGATGAAATGCACTCACAGTGATGACACCTTTTTCTTGCATCCTCCCAGGAGTGTCATGGAGATCCACAAACTGTACTGCCACCTGATGGTAGATGGGCAGCAAGAACTCTTCTCTTGCTTTGAGCTTTGCTTCCAGCTCTCGACACTGTTTCTCAGGCAGATCTAGAGAAGCTTGAAAGTGCGTGTGTGCATATGAACATCATCAGTTACTGTGATAAATAAGTGCGTGTGTGTCTCTTACCAAGCTTTTCGACCAAACCGGCGTATACAGAGTCCAGCCTTCTCATGGCTTTCAGCAGGTCCTTTTTCCTGAATTTGATCTCCACTGTGCCCTCAGCTTCCAGCACACCACCTCTGGAAAGTGCCAAGGACGTTTAATAAGAGACAAACTATTGATAAGTAATCATTCAGTATACAAATGTGCTTCACAGCAGGCCAATCGGGCCATGCACCTGCTCTCTCTGTCTGCATATAGCTCCATACACAATGGGTTAATGGTGGGGTCAATAACAACCCAGGACCCTCCTCTCAATTCGGCATGTGGTGGAATGTACACCAGCACAGGTTGATGAAAACCACGAAGGGCATCCACAATGTAAGCCCCGAACTTTAATATCTGGTCATACATATCTGGGAGAAGAAAAGAAAACCAAACCAAGTCATGAATCGTCCGGCATGTTTTGCACCTAATACAATTTCCCCGGCATGGAGGTTCTGCACCTTTCATTCCACCAGAGAAGCCCCTCCAGTTGGCAAACACCATGAGAGGCAGATGCTCACGGTTGAAGTCACAAATGGCCTGGGCTGTTTTAAAGGCCGAATCTGGAAACCACACTTGCCCGGCCTGTTGCAGAACCTGAAATACAACATGTGGGGATCCTGTATGATAAATTGAGCTCATCATTGGGAAACCAGAACTTAATTCGAAAAAGAAATGGTGTGACGTGAACAAAAAACAAATAAGCAGCATTGTAACAATTAGGACTGCGAGTAATGATCATCGGCTGTCAATGTCAGTGAATAAACCTACTCCTTGCAGCCCAGTTGAAAAACAAAAACGGAACATGTTCAACATACGATCACATGGATACTCACTTTGGATTCCGAATCCAAGTTGGCTGGATCAGCCGGGACAGTTACCTCAACAGTCCGTGTTTCCACTGCAATAACACCAAGCGGGATCCCACCTAAGCTGTGTGATTTCAACCAGTAAATGACAAATCAGCATTTGAATTGCATATACTGCACAACACATTTATGCATCAATAAAAGAGATTTACCGTGCTCTGCCCACTACAACGGTCTGAGCCCAAGAAGCCATGATTTCCATGAAGGAGCCGTGGTCAAAGAATCCACTCTGCCAGGCTCCTTTCACCGCTAATAGTTTAAAAAAAGAAGGACATTTTCTCTTTAACCACTTATCAGGAGTTGTTTTACTTTCCAGTTACGGTGCTCACTGGGGTGAGGTCTCCCAACTAGCATCCAGCGGGGGTCATATGGTGCTTTGGTGGGAGTAAAGTCAATCTCTCTGTCAACTGGATCTGTGGTTGGTACAACGGGCACAGAGGAATTTTTGTTCTGTGAAAAGACAAGACAATCTCCCGTTAGTGACGCAAAGAGGTGACCGCGGAAACAGAAGCATTTACACAACCGAACCTTTGGCATGTAGGAGAGCCACTGGAGAATGGTGACAACTCCCTCAAAATCATCTGGCACAGTCGTGTGTGTGACTCCATTGTTGTGCATGATCTGGATGCCGCCCAGCTGGTTGTTGGAGGTGTAGACATCTCTGCCCAGAACCTGCCAACACCAGGGCTTACTTCACCCTCTCTTAGTGCTAACTTCTAAGAGCAAAAACATCTGATTTTAAAACTACTTTTCACGAGCCATCCTTAACAAACCTTGTTCAGCGCACTTGCTCCAGTCAGGATGATGTGAGAGTTCTCCACTTGGATCACTCTCTGGCCCAAACGTACCAAATACGCCCCTATCCCAATAGCACGGCAGGTCACCTAAGCAGCACAGATGCGTCAAACCTGGATGGCGCAACTGGATCAATCTAGTCACGCGTCTGTCGTGCACCCTTACCATACTAATTGTAATGATTTCTTCATAGGCCTGGGAAGATTCTCCAGCAATAGTGCCAGAACCTCGCAGGTTCTCTACTCCAAGACCTTCATCCTTTCCAATGATGTCAGTGATTATGTACCTAGGCAAACAGTCATTTTAGCTATGAGCAGAAGAAAAAATACAAGTGGAGAAAGTGGCTTGCAAGTCCCATTCATTCTGTTTCTTATACCTTGATTCCCCTCCTTCTTCCACATGGTGACAGTGCACAGAATTTGTGGCGCTGATGCGTGTATAGTCATGTGGTGTCAGGTAAAGATATTTAAAACCCTAAAAGCCATAACAAACGTCACATGTCTCCAGTTGACTTCCGGGAACAAATAAAGGATAGTTTTTCTTTTTTTGGGGGGTGGGCCAGTTTCTTAACTGATACCCACTGAACACAAATAAGTGCCAGCAAGACCTCCTCACCTTGTAGGGGTCAGAGGGGTCAATCCAGGCCACCTGGAACATGTGTCTGATCTCCTCAGCAAGACCGATGCGCGCGCCACTGTTGGCAGCAATATAAATGCGAGGGATTCCTTCAGCTCTCGCCAACTCAGAGGCCCTTAGGAATAACTCATCTTCTTGAGGTCCAAATGACCCAATCATGTGGGTGATGTCATTGCAGATGACAATGATGTCTCTGCCATCTGGATATTCTGGTGTCTTCATCTTCATCTTGAAAGCAACTATTCCCACCTGATAACCCCAAATATGCGAACATGATAATACGGACAAAATGTATTCGGCCGGATGTGCATCTTACCTCATTGTCTCCAGGCAGGCGATTCAATTGGACCAGACGACCTTGTGGGTCTAGAACCAGCTCTGTGCAAATCAGCATATCTTTAGGATACGTGTCCCTGGGTCCCCACTGCTTAAATAGAGCCTATACAATGACAGTAATAATTGTTGGAACAGGAGAAAAAAGCTGAGAAGAAATACAGTGTTTTAAAAGGACCTGCTTGAACATCTCTGGAAAGTCGTAGACGTATGTTGTGCCCAGAGTTTGAGCTTGGAAACGCTTGGCCTGCAGCAAGTCTTTGGTAACATAGGGGGTGTTGATCAACATGCCTTGCAGAGGTCCTTGTTTGTCTCCATAAGACTGGAACATAATCTAGAGACGAAATGGCGACTTGGTAAACAAAGAAATAGCCTTTCACAAAGTTACTAAGTCCAAATGTTCTCACCTGCCCAGAACTTGGATCAGTCACCTCCTTATACAAACTGATGTCCAAGTAATAGCCAGACTCGTTTGTCAAAAAAAGACGAATAGGGATGGCCAGCCCAGTAGGAGTCAGGCGAATGTTGATTTTCAGCTCAGCTTGCAGCACACGGAGCTTCCAAAGTCGGCTCCCGTAGCGCATGACCATGGAACGGACAGACTCCTCAATCTGATACACAAAAGTAGGTAATGGTTAAGAGAAATTGTTCGCAACAGTCAATTTATTCATTCAATCCCAAAGATATATTTTATGTTTATTTTTTTCCCAAGTCCAGACATTTGATCCCAGGTTCTAAATTAATTAAGCACGAAAGTCATCAATTACCCCTCCATGATCCGTCACCTTAACGTGATGTTCTCTGAGTCAATCCCACACAAGCGGCTGGAAGAGATCGGCAAGGAGGAAAGAAAGCTTTCGGATCCTCTTACCTAAATTGGATTTTCAAGCATAAACTCAGCTTTTAAACAGCTGTAAACTCACGTTTGATCAGCTAATTGCTTTTCTCTGGCTACATGTCAGAGCGCCTACTCGTAGGGCAAATATGCAACTAAGTTCCTGGGATGGAATGTCTGGACTCTTAAAAAATAAAATAAAAAATATGTATATACAAATCTATGATTTTGGTATTGAATGAGCTAACGTGAACTCAAATGCACACAACACACTCACTTTCGATGGGTCCATAATGACAGTAGGGACAAAGTTGAGGAAGATGTGGTTGCAGTCTGTACGAACGGTTGTGTTACTGAAGGCCACTTCCAACTCATCCATGGCCTCCAGCAGAAGCCGTTCTCCCTCATTCTGAAGATACTCAAAAGATGCTTCCTGATTTGCACGTAAGAAAAAGTCATATAGCAGTCAAAGAACATACAGTATATGACTATCTTGGGCTTTTCTGTCAATATACCCGCGTACCTTTGTAATCAGATCAGAGTGGCGAATAATAGCTCGGATGAAGAATCTGTAATCTGTAACTTCGGCACCCTCCTGAACACGAGCAGCTCCCAAGTAGAGATGCATTTTGTGGTTGGCACAGGGAACGGCATTCAGGTCGAAGTTCCTCATGCGGTTCAGTTCAAGCTGAAACGCTAAAGCTGGCTCCAGATTACGGTAGATCCGATCTTCCTGGAACTATCCAGAAACGCACGTGGTTACTTAACCACCTCTGCAGGCAGCAGCACAAGTGATATTGTTGGATATTAAAATCTGCTTGGAGAGTAAAAAGAAATAATAAATAAAACCTCATCTCGTGCTCTGAAAGTGAAGAACTTGGGGAACTCCCTCTGTTGGAAAAGTACATTTTTCACGACTGTAGTTATTTTGACTATTTTGTGCTGTATAGTGTTAAGTATGGACTAGAAGGGAAGTTGGGCAAGAGACATTCCATGGACCAGTTGCCAGTCAGTCACTGAGCACAAAAAGTATAGGCAAGCAAACATGAACACTAACATTCACTAAAATTAAGAGACTCCACTTAATCTAACATGCAAGTGTTGGAATACGGGGTAAATTGGAGACCCTGGTATCCAACCCAAAATCACCAAAGCCAAGAGACAAATGTGGAATCTTTGACTATGAGACTGACACCATACGCCAAGCAATATGAGCCTCTTTGAAAAACATCTATAGTAAGTATTTGAGAGAAATAGAGTTGTTCACCATGATAGTTTGATGAATCAACTGGCCAATTACCTTCTGTGCCACCAAAAAGGTGATTCTTCTGATGCCATATTCAAAAAGGGATGCTCTCTAAGGGAAGAAAGGGGACAGCAAATGTTTATAATTCCGTACGTATTCAAAATTAGACTTCAAGAACAACTAGTATATGAGCGAACCTTTGTATGGGCAAAGGAAGTGAAGGCGGTGACTAAGGCATCATCATCTTCAGTGTCGGCTCGTTTTATTGATACATTGATGATGTGGATCGGATTCTCCCTGGTGTTCTTTCAAGAAGAGGATGTATGCCCAGTGTGAAGAAAAACCTAAATAAAAATCACAACAAAGTACACTGACCTTAAAATTCTCATCTTCGTAAAAATTGGAGCAGGATTCCAAAAATGTTTGGTCCTCCAACAGAGGCTCCGCAAAACTGCAGAGGACTTCGTCAAAGTTCCTACGGAAGGAGCCATAGCAAATCAATGTCCTCGATCTCTCATGAATGTGGATGGAGCTTGAGTGAAAAGGAAACACAGGCCGACCTTCTGAAATCATCAAAACACTGGAATGCTACCATAGCGCCCATGCGTTGACAAGGTGGGGACAGAGCTCCTTCCAGGAAGAGATCGCTGCCCTGCCGCCGCATTTTTAACTGGCCTGAAGCGTTCAGTGGGACAGGAACCCTGACAAAATAAAGGCAGACGCTGACTGGCAGATAGCACCACTGATAAATCACTGTAAAGATGTGTGCAAAAGAATGAAAAAAAGAAAAAGAACATTAACAGCCATGGCTACGTGTATGAAACAAATACTAGTTGCATTTTTCCATTTTAAAACACAAAGGACAATGATCGTCCTAATGTGCAGTCAGAATTACAGGTAACATCATTGTTTCATGAATTAAAAGAAGTATCATTTGTTATCAAGATCAAAACTGTAGCTTCAAATTTGAGAACAATAAAATCTTAGGCAAGAGATTTTTCAGAGGAACTCGAGCAAATAGAATAATAGAATATGACGGCAGGACCTCTCAAAAAGCTCTGTATTGATGTACAGGTTGGAAAAAGCAGTGCATACGGAGAGGCTTGGCTAAAAAAGGGCGAATTAGGAGAAACCTGTTACACAGCCATAGTCCTTGAGGGCAAATGTTTCTGGATTCACAGGAAGGGGAAAAAGGCAATACAATGCGACTGGCATGCTTTGCTGTAAGACATACACGCCATCTGGTGTAGTAGGTTGGAAGGAGCTTTACTCTACCTGTTCAGAGTAGGGTTGCTCCCTCTGAAATAAGATGATTGACAGGTGAATATTAGCAACAGAGGAGCAACATCCTCCTCCACCTCTAGGCATTACCATTAAACTGCACATTCCAGTTCAGTGGGTTAAACTAAACTACAAGAGATTGTTAGACATGATGAAAACATACACAATGTCAACGTCATCTACACTGATGTCATTGAAAAATAGCAAATATTTTTCTGCAGTGGTCTCAGAGGTCGACTGTCCTATCCAGCCCATTTTTTATGAGAGTATAGCAATTGTGGGATACGGTCTGTTTTCGGTTACTCAATCAGTAGATTAATTTGTTTATGCAAATGCGTTACCTGTTGGGATGTGACGAGGGCAGCATAAACTGGAAATCTACAGCACACGTTCCGTCCTGCAGCTGGTGGTGCTGGATACTATTAAGCTCATAAGCGATGTAAGCTCGACGCACATACACCTTACAAAAAAGGAAATGCATCATGCCATTATTAGTGAATTACAAAATAAATAAAAACATCCCGGATGGTGAGCTGGCATTGCATACCTCCAGCGCAGCCATGCACACAACCTGATTGGAGTGGTAGAAGAAATTTGGCAACACATCAAAAATTGAGGTTTCAGAGAGGATGAGTTTCTGGTGAAAATGGAAGGACACAAATTGTTTGATGTCACAGCTGGAGAAAAAGCGGTCCTGACATGTAACCGTAACATTTACCTTTAGGTTTTCGGGGCAAAACTGATGGCCATACATGTCAATGGCAGAGAGGAAAATGGATTCCACTTGGTTGTGCCTCAGTTCATATGATGGTAAATGCGAGGCAATCAGCACCTGTGCCATAGTGTTACACACAATGAGTAGTGTACTGTAGGGCAGTAAATAAAAGAGCACAGGCCAAAGTGCCTCATGAGGTGCGAAAAATAAACTATATGTACACGACACTATATACTTTTACTCTATATTATACTACTATCTACTATATGAATAATATTTTATTGAACTGCTTTGCTCAAAGTCTGACCTGTCTGGCTCTTAAGGCGACCTTTGAGTTCTCCATCTTACTGAGCTGAGTGAGTTCATTGAGAATCACCATCAGCTCGTCTGCTAGAGTTGGATCCCTTCCACACAGCTGATCCTAAACCAAGGCAAATATATTCAGAGTTGTGTTTCAGTTCACTTGTGATGAATACAATGAAGGCCTTACAATGAGCATTGTGACCAAGATGTTCTTCTTGAAGACCTGGGCATGAGAAAAGATGCATTCCAGCACAGGACTCATGTCAGGCTTGTATTGCTCCCTCAAGTTGATTACACACTTGTCGTAATGAGCTGCTGGTGACAAAAATATGAGACCCAGTACATAGTACAGGTACAATAAAAAACAAAACAAAAAAATGATTAAGTATTCTTGTCACCTTGTTGAAACTGCATTTCTACTTGAAGATATCGCTTCAGCAGATCCAGAACCACAGACTTCATGTAGCCACGTATTCCACTGCGATACCTGTTATAAGACATAAAACATCAATCGACGCGATCCCAGCTGCAGAAAGATTTTCAACGATAAGGAATCCAAACAAGCTAACCTCTGCACCAGTTGAACGATGCTCTGAGTGTTGATGAAGAACACCTCTCGATCAGCCTTTCTCTGTAGAGTTGCTGCATGGCTGTCGAGAATATTTGCAATCTGGATTGAAAAAGAATGTGGTTAAGAAAAAAATGTGAATGTGGTTGAAAAAAAGTAGTTTAGGTTTTGCACCCTTTGGCTTGGAAACTGGCACAGGACTGAGGTGATGTTGCTGGCATACTGGGCCATGACTTTACGGATATCTTTCTCAACACCAGGTGGGATCCGGCCCGCCACACTTGTCATGATCTCCTGCAGCTCTAGCAGAGGCAGAGAGGGGTCCCTCAGAGTCTTCATCAAGGTTGCTACCCACTGTTTCAACTACAGAAAAAAAGAAACAAGAAAAAAATATTGAGGTTGATTCAAATTCTATATCAGGTTAAATTTCTAAGATGTACCTTGGAGCTAAAGTAGGGCTCTTCAAGACAGTAGCCATCCATCACTTTAACTAGGTTTTCAAGGATGCTGTGGAACACCTGGTGGAGCTTTTCTCCAACTATGGGCAATGCATGCTGAGGCGGTAGGATGGCTGTATTGAGCTCCACCTATATGATGACAGAATAATATGGTTAGACCTACTTTCACCATATGGTGCAGGGTGCTAAGCATAAAGCAGAAATCGGTTGTCTTCCAAAAGAGTATCAACATGATCTTTATGTCCACACAAATTTAAAAGGGAGCAATAGAATACTTTTTTTTTTCTTTCATTTTAACAGGACAGTGATGAGACATTTGCACTTTTGCTGTGAAGCTATATGGGTTAACTTGCCCTGTGTATACTGCTCGGGTCATCCAAATTCATTTGTGCCATCACACAGCCGGACTCCAAAACTGCCCCAGGCCTCTTGATGAAATGTATATGTCCTGCCTGCTGTACAGTCAGAGTCATCACCATCTTCATCACCTGAGTTCACACCACAAACAGAAGGTCATATAAAATACAGTAATGTATAGCGGTAGTCTTAGTAGAACAATAATCGAAAACACTGAGATCTTTTTTTGCCCATCGCCTCTCGGCAGCCAATCGATTTCAAGAATGGACTTTTAATGCCAAAAACAGGTACGGTATTTGTATTGATTCGTTGACAGACCAACCAACACTATGGAAAACAGAGGCCTGGTTATTTGATAAGGTATTGTAAATATTACTGACTAGATGGGCCACTTATTATAATCAAGTAAAATATTCACGTACTTTTAACGACATCATTCTTTTTTATATGCAAGATTTTGTAGATAAGAAATCCATATTATTTCAACAGGTGCAGTTATTAAACATTTAACCCTACACTGGGCAGAGCAGCCGCTTTCGGCTAATACTCTAAACACACCAAAACGGCCTTCACTAAGCACAGATTTTTTTTGTTTTGTTTTTTTAAGTCCTGAACAGGCAAGAATTTTCAGGATTTTAGAGAAATTTAGGGGTTAGAATTCAAGCAATGGCTGTCACAAACATTTTCAGCCGTTTTGCCAGTTCAGACAATCGTCCGAAAGCGGCTGGTGTGCCCAGTAAATGGTAAATGCACTGACAGACTTTTTCCTGAGTTTGAAAAGGCTGAATACTTTTGAATGCACCACATGCACAGCATGCATAGTTAGCTGCTAGCTCTAACGCTGCCCAGCCATGCAACAACAGCGTAATTGATAAGCGGTTTCCTAGCATCCTTAATCTGAGGTTTTTTTGCTTTTGTTGTTTTGTTTTTATTGGCGTTGTGTTGATGTTGGTAGAGAATTGGTGTGACTCAATTAAAATACAGTCACATGGCATCAAGCTGGACTCTATGCAACCACAGCTACAAAGGCCAACTTAAAAAAAGCGTGCAACAGGTCCTGCATTGTTGTCCATGCAGGCATTTGGTATGTGTATTTTGAAGTTGGCCTTTGCAACACGCCGTTGACGTGTGAAGCGGCTGGAGTCCCAGGAAAGAAGTGGAAGCTCGGCAGTGTTCCTTTCTCAACCCGTTGAAATGTTTTACCAACCCTTAACGCTCTGTCCTTCTTCAGTGTGCTTGTGTGAAATTGAGACAAGACGCAGTTTTTTGGCGCCTCAAAATCCTTTTTGGTTTTAATTATTTATCCGTCGAAAACCAAAAATAAATTTTTGGCAATGCCGAGGAAAACTTTTCAGGAGCCGAAAATTCGTTGCATTCCAAGCAAAAAAAGGCATATCTCCTCAAATTTACCTCAATCTCTGCATACGGCTCTCCTGAGCAAATATGAGCTCCATCTGCAACAACGTACTGCAGAAGTTTACCAGCAGAGGGTGATCTCAGCACAGAGGGATCCTTTTCTTTATCAAATACACATGTCTTGTTGCCCACGGTGATGCGGTAGCTGCAGAAAAGTAGTACAGTATACAATAACATTTTTAGATGAATTCAGTCAAAATCTTGAAAGCAAAATAACGCTTACCTGTCCAACTCCTCCTTCATGTAGGTGGTATGGCTGCTACCATCATAGGAAAGTAGAAGGCCACCGTCACTGAGACGGTGGACATCTATTTCAATGTCGGAGCCATTCATTATGATGACATATGTTGTTGGGGACTGGCGAGCAACCTGATGTCAAAAACAGAAGGTATTTGATTGAGATTGAAAATGGAAAATTCACTATGAGATGAGAAGATACCTTTAAATAGAATTTGACTCCTTCATATATGAGATCTACACCGACAGAGTTTAGGAGGCTGTCTGCCGGCAGAACCTGTCCCCTGTAAATATAGTAATGTTTGGGTACAAATTCATTATTGTCATTATTCTCGCTGTCCAGCTGTTGAATGTTTCATACTGACCTTTCCAATGAGTGAAGAAAATCAGACATACTCTTTCTGAAACTTGCGTCAGCAACATGCAAAGCCCCGCAGATGATTCCCAACATGGTGTCTGGTCTCTCTGCCTGCAGAAAAGTCACATGGCCTCTTGTCGCAAAATTCACCAGACCATCATGTTGGTTGAGACGGCTACAAAGTGACTCATACTTGCACTTTCTCTGCAATGAGGTGATCCAGCCAGCTAGTGTCTATGTCATTGTTTCGGAAGCTCTCCGTTTCTAGTAACTTAATGAGGTATTCAACAGTGGTCCTGAAATCTCCTCTGATTGACAATTCCTTCATAGCCACCACCATGTTCCTGAAGCACATAGCAACCAAATGCTGACACGGCAAACAAAAGCACAACAATAATATCAGTATTTTGGATTCTATGATCTTATCTTATGCTGCATATTGCAAGTGTTGTGTGACAAATTTTGTCTTCTTCCCATCCCAATCCTTTCACCAAACAGGTGTAATGAGCCTCTGACTGTGTTGCGTCTAACTTGACCTTTCATAGTTGGTCCTCCGGTGTCAGGTTGCCAAACAGTAATAAGATGTAGGTCCCTTTCTTACCCTTTATAACTTTTGGAAATGCAAAAAACAACCCCATACATATTTCCTAAATCTTTTTGTATTTTTTTTAAGTTTAGCTACAATATCAAGATGGATTAAATAATTTCAACATGGACAAGAAAGAGACTTACGAAATGGCCTCTTCTCGGTTCTCCCCCCAGGAGAAACAGTGTCCGAACTGCGAGTCGGCAAATTCATGCAGACCCCCGGTTGCTCCTACACTAAAGTAACCCCAGACATTTTTACTGCTGCGGAAATTCAGCTCCTGCACGGTGCCTGAGCTGGGTTTGAACCCCTGTGAGACAGGAATTAGCACAATACTCTATATAATACGACATACTGTGACTTATATTCATATGCTATCTAAGGAAAAGAATGTGCATCCCAAAGCATTAGTGATTCTGAGCTCTACCTCGTCAGGATTCTCACTGGTGATCCTGGCTGCTATGACGTGTCCTCTTGGACTTGGCAAGCATTCTGGAGTCTCAAAGTTAATAATATTGTCACCCCATGCAGTTTCTCCGTACAGCAAACGGATGTCTTTAATTCTGTGAAGGGGGATGCCCATGGCAATCTGTCATAGATGACAACATGTGTAAAAATACATACTTTTTTTTCTGCCAAAATCTGTTAATTTGGAGAAAATTGACAAGAGACAAAGGTATTATTATGCATCTCAAGAAATCAAACCAGACTTGATTGTAGCGTGTTTAAGGCTTGCTAAATAGAGGCCCTTTAGTTTTCCTAATTTGTTCCAACTTTGTATAAACTGTTTGGAGCAGATCCCCTTCCTATTCTATTATGATTTTGAATCAGAGCAATAATGTTGAGCTAAATCAAACACCTTTGGGATGAACAAATAGGAGGTTAGAAGACAATGCAATTTGGATGGATGGAAAAAAAATACTATGGAACTACGGAAGCAATTACAACTGCAATGGTAAATCAATGAATGGTCTTCTCATTTCATTTTCCTATTAGCCACCTGCCCAAATACCTTTATACATATTGCATCTTCTGTAACAAGACTCTTTGTGAGGATTTTACCTGCAGTTGGGCAGCCGGAAGATTTACGTCTGCAATCATCTCTGTACAGGGATGTTCTACCTGCAGTCGAGGGTTTAACTCCAAGAAATGGAAACTTCCATCCTCAGAGAAAAGATACTCCACAGTTCCAGCACTGACATAGCCCACCATCTTTGCTAATCTAACAGCATACTAGATGACGAAGAAGAAACAAAATGCCATCATGTGTCATCAAGTTGGAGCAAATACAATCAAAAACTGACTGACTTGTTCCATCTGCTCAAATGTGGAGGGTGCAGCTATGGTGGCTGGGGCTTCCTCTATGATCTTCTGGTGCCTTCTTTGAATGGAGCAATCTCGCCCAAACAGAGAGATGGCATTTCCATACTCGTCAGCCAGAATCTGAACCTCAAGGTGCCTCGCATGCTGGGCCAATTGCATGACGAAAATGGGCGAGCCAGGTACTTCTGTCTGAACCTACACCAACACACGTTTGTCATAAGAAACAGTGTACTGCACACGTGGGGCTGGATTACACAGAATTTACATGGAGAAAAAAAAAAAATCACATACCTGTCGAAATGAGCTCGGAAAGTCATCAGGACTTTCAACTTTCCGGATACCTTTCCCACCTCCACCCTCAGAAGCTTTGATGATAACGGGATAACCAATCCTCTCAGCTCCCTGGTGTAGAGGCATACCGTTCATTATGGGATGCAACATGATGAATGCCACTCATTTTGAAAAATGCCCAATACATTTGTTTAATAAGCGTACCGCTATGCCATCATCTACATCTACCACACAGCCTTGTGTGTAGACCTCAGGAGGAACGCTGATTACATTGCCGGGAATTTGGTCAGCCTCACTCCAGTCCACCCGTAGACCTGGAATGGGGAAAAAGAGCATTTTCATAATAAACTAACACAATCTAGGGAACCATGCTGGTCTAGTTTTTAGCATGCCATCCTCATAGATCTGATCCTATGGAATTCTGATGGATAAACACAAGTTGGTGGGTAAACGCAAGCAATTAGACTTTACGTCGATCTGATAGGCTTCATTGTGATCAGACTATATTTGCCATTTTCTGGTGAACGGCTTTCATAATTTGCCGAGCGATCAATCATGTGTGATCTGTTCGGCAAACTATACAGTATGTTCTATAAAGGTTTTGAGGAGCAACATTATGCATTTTATTTGCACTTGTGTGTCTGTTCATTGTATAAAGTTCAACAAATGTTTGCTGTAGCCTCAGTTCCTCATTTGCGATATGTATTTGCTTCGTGCTGTAAAGTAATTCAATTGCAATATAGTAATTTTTTATTTCACGTTGTTTTTGTTTTGCCTGACCAAACTCAAACTTTACGTCTGGTCTGTTCCATAATGTCTTCTTGATGTCATAGTGGTTTTTACCTGCGCTTCTCTACCAAAATGAGGCATGGAAATGATTGCTAAACCATGGGAAAGTGCTTTATTTTATCGTGTTGATCATCTATAAAACAGTATACAAGTATATTAAGTAATTTAAAAAATGCAGTGAAAAAAAAAACAGATATTCAACATATTCTACCATCTTGTGATCGGATTGGTGAACTGTTACTGGTCATTATCAAACTCGCCAATCGGCAATCATGATCGGCCCCCAAAATCTTCATTGTGTACACCGCTATAAAGAGATTCTGCAAATTATTCCAGTAAAGTGGTTGAAAAATTTGTGGGTTTTTTAAAATTATTTATTTATTAAGTGGGGATGGTCAATAAAGTCACACAAATTAAATCTTGAGCGTCCTCATCAAATTTCAAGACTCCAGTTCAAAGCATTGATGGAGTAACTGTTTTTGTTTGTTTTTTCTTTGCCTTTTGTGTGTCTTGTGATATGTCTTCCGAAAGATGGATCAGTCTCAACACTAGCTGTTAAAAGAAACAAACCTTGGGACAAAAAGACTATACAGTGTATAGTGTAGACAGTACATCTGTCTACACGTCAGCAATGTTAGTTAACATTCGGTACCCACCTGATCCGCTCCACGGAAGCGTGGGAATGTCTGCACTTTGGGCCACAATGGAGGAAGCCACCTTATCCCCAAGAGCCCACATAGCCCTGCTGGATGGTCCTAGAATAAACATAGAATTAGAAACCAAGCACCTGTGCAAAAATATGTTTTCCTAATTTGGTTTTACCCAAGAATGAAATGCCTGATTTGTTCAACAACTCAGGTAGTTTGGGATTTTCTGAGGCGTGACCCCAACCAGCCCACACTGCCTGTTGAAAGAGATGTAAATCTTTAATTACACCTTTTTTTTTCCTTTTCTTTTTTTTTTAAATCACTGAATACATAGATATGGCAGCAGTGATATTTACTTGCACTGGGATTCTCTTGGCAATGTCGACTATCAACTCCACATTGGCATAGTTGTTGTTGTTTGTCCCACCAGGAACAGGCACATAATGGTCTGCCATTTTGATATATTCTAAAAACAGAGACAAAGAATTAGTGATCCGTTTAGCAGCTTGCCAACGATGTTCACCATAAGAACTGCCGTGTCGTACACACCCGCATTCGCTTTCAAGTCTTCAGGGGTGACCATGACCACAAAACGGATGGTCCTCTCATTACGAAACATCTCGTAGGACCAGCGTCGAATAGAACGCATGCATTTAACTGCAGCGATGCCGTTATTGGCAATCAGCACCTGTGAAAAAGCAAATAAATGGACCGGAACAGGGATGTGATTTGTACAGCATGAGAAAATAATAGCAACAGTCAACCATTTTTCAACTGCAAAATAAGTGAATGCCACAGTGTAGTGAGAAGAATTTTGACCGATCTACCACCCTTTTACAAAGTTTAGAAACACTATTTTGTCAAAACCATCCTAATGAAAACATAAA